>NC_079311.1:49453785-49753785 GCF_023638135.1 Falco biarmicus | reverse complement strand
GTTTAAGATAATATTGAGACTGGGTATTTCTTTAGTTTGAATGATGCTGATTGCATGCATTAAATACCATGATTACTTCAGATCACTGGTGATGAGCTGTGAGATCTATCAGCTTGGTGTAGAACAATGTACAGAATGCAGCTCAAGCTCAACTTAAGGTAACTATACTTGTTCAGCATTTGAAACTCTGCCAGATGAGATTTACAGCAAATTTAATAGGCCAATGGCCATTCAGGCCCATCATAGCTTGTGGCCAATATTCTTCTATTGGGGTATGCTTCATCTCCTATATACTTTTAACAACACTGTTTGGTATAAATATGATGGGGTATCTGCTGATGAGTTTTACATGGTTCCCAGAAAATATTGGGCCTAGTACATTAATGGTGACTTCCACAGAACACAATTAGGTTAAATAAACTGGAAATAAAGTGCTGAATTATGAAGCTGATTTATCTCCTAGTCTTTCCTTTCCTGGTGTTCCTTCCTGGAGAACACCATAATTCAGCTGTTATGCAAGGATAGAGTCTGGACCTGTGGCAATTTTCTGTTAAATGTGAGCAAATATAGAATAAAATAATAAAATTATTATTTAGATTGCAGTGCTAGTAGGGCAGGGCCATTAATTAATTTCACAGACTTCATGACATCCTTTGGCTTGTACCATAAAGTCTTTGCAATACCTAAAGTCTTCTATGGCCATGGGTATCTTTTCAGTAAAAGGTGGCAAAAGTTGTTTATAGTCTGCTGTACTGAAATACAGCTCTCAATTCAGCTGAGAGGACCCTTCTTGTCTCGAGGTGTGCATGAACTCAAAATATATTAGTAGATCTAACTGATATTTCTAAAAAAGGGGGAGAAAATGGAGGAACATGTATAATAGCAAAAGCACATATCTACTGGATGAAGTTTGAGCTTTTACCTGTTTTGCTGGATGGTTTCTAAGTGCAGCTTTGCTCTTCTGACTCATCTGTACATACATTGTACTTCTCCCCAGTACAGAGAACTCTTTACCCTGGAAAGTTAGAAATGTTCACAAAGTGCCTAGTGCTGTAGGAATTTGGGATATTTCAGCATGTAACTAAGCAGATGTTCACTGCACAATTTTTTTTTTTTTTTTTTGTGTAGGCTGGGAAATATCTCTTCTCCTTATAAGCCTGGTGCATAGCAATGTAACTTGGTTTTTGTATAATTACCTCTGAGGTAGTGGTCAAAAATAATTTCAAGCCAATCAGGTTGAATTTCTGTCAGCTTAAGCATGACAGCCAGGTTTGTAGCTGTAGAGAAATGAGTTTGTCATTTTTCTGTTTCACCAAGCTTGAGGGCCAAGATAAAAGGGAACATCAGGCCAGGAGATGACTTTCATCTCCTCTTCCCCTCCTAGCCTAAGGGATGTGTTTAGTATCACTGAAAACTCCTAGGGAACTTTTCTGCGCAAAGGCAGAATTTGTGCTGCAAGCAGGATACTTCTACGTCATCCATGGAAGGTTCAAGGGGAATTTAGGGAAGCTGGTATTAGAAATTAATGGCTGAACAGAACACACGCACAGTGTCTGAATGGTCATTTTATCCTTGGCTCAGCTTGCTCTGTGGGTTTACAGAAATTAATACATATGGTTTATTTTTTGAGATTTTTTTAATAGCTTGCTTTAATCAAAGGTCCCAGGAGTGAAAGCATAGGTGGGTGTAAAAAAATACCTCAAATCAACCCCAGTGGCAAGGACAGAGTTTTGATGCCAATGGGCAGAGACCCAGGATAAATGGTGGAACCAACTGCCAACCCTGAGTAAAAAGCAGAGGACTATAATGTGCCTGAAAAAGACTGAGAAAAACAAAGACATAGTTTCTCCTACAGTAGTGCCAGTAGGCAAAGGTGTGCATTATAAAAGTTATCTTGAAAACTGTGACCTATCAGTTGATCCTGCTATCTTATTAGCCCATTTCTCAAAATCTTTTCATTGGTTTAGATGCTGAGAATTAGACCTTTATGGTATTTTTAACATTTTACTGGTGTACCAGTGATAGATCTATCACCAAAAGACCAAAATTTTCTTGCATTTCTTAATGTTTTTGCACAGTGAGGTACTTCACAAGGTGCTTCACAAGAGATGATCCTTACTAACCTAATGCATAGTTCTACATGAATAACACCCTGAATATAGTTTGCGTTTTCTCCATGGTTCAGCTGAAAATCTTTGATAGTTGTTTCAGAAAAAAATGGTATTTGGTCAGCTTCCTCAAAATATCTTGATCCATAATTACTGCATCAATGAGTTGGAATTTTTCAGTTGCAGTTCAGGAATGTGTATATTAATATTTAAGCTACCTAGAATTAGGATAGGGCTGGCATACCTTATCATCAGAGAACTGACTGTATAGCTTTGTTCTTGTGTGGCTGTCACCACTTTGAATTGGCTGAACCATTACTGAGTCACAGAATCACAGACTCACAGAATGGTTGAGGTTGGAAGGGACCTCTGGAGGCCTTCTTGTCCAACTCTGCCTGCTCAAGCAAGGTCACCTAGATCTCGCTACTCAGGACCATGTCTAGATGGCTTTTGCATATCTCCAAGGACTGAGATTCCACCACGTCTCTGAACGACCTGTGCCAATGCTTGGTCACTCTCACAGAGAAAGTATTCCCTGATGTTCAGACAGAGCTTCTTCTGTTTCAGCTTATGCCTGTTGCCTCTGGTCCTTTTCACGCCTGACCCTGTGGGAAAGAGCTTCCCTTCAGGTATTTATATACATTGATAGGATTCCTCCATGAGCCTTTTGTTCTCCGGGCTGAGCAGTCTCAGCTCTCTCAGTCTTTCCTCCAGTCCTTCATCATCTTAGTGGCCCTTCATTGCACTCTCTTCAGTATGTCCATATATCACTTGTAACCAGAACTGGACCCAGTACTCCAGGTGTGGCATCACCAGTGCTGAGTAGAGGGGAAGGATTGCTTCCCTTGATTGCTTGCAACACTCAATTCTAATGCAGCCTGGGACACCACTTCCCTTATTTGCCACTTTACTGGCTTGTATTTAACTTGGTGTACACCAGGACCTCTTATCACCTGCAAAGCTGGTTTCCAGCCAGTTATTCTCTGATGCATGGGATAGTTCCTCCCCAGGTGCAGGACTTCACACTTCCATTTGTTAAATTGCATGAAGTTTCTATCAGCCCATTTCTTCAGTGTGTCATGGTCCCTCTCATGAGACATGACTTAAGTGTTATAAAAATCATTAACTAAATTGACACTGCAATATATTGCTGTTCATATATTAATTACAATTAAACTCTTGCTTCAAGAGTTACCTAACTGCTACATAATTAATGAAACATACCTAAATATAAGATTTATTTTTACTAACTGTTAAATAAACAGTCAAAGTCCAGTCTGCCTGTTGTGTATTAGAGTCCAAGTTTATTTTTGGGGTTATTTTTGTTTTGTTTGTTTTAGTGTTGTTTGGGTTTGGGATTAATTTTGTAGGAAAGATCTATGAACAGTACGATAAGTATTTTTTGTCTGTCTTATAGTTTCTCTTCTTGACTTACCTGACTTTTCTTTAAATTTCCCTTTATTCTTTGCATTAAAAAAGGAAGAGTTGTATAGAATTCCTTCCTCTTCATTCATCATTTCATCTTTGACAAATTTTTCTTCTTGATCTTCTTACTGTGGTCTACGAAGTACAACACATAAACAACTAAGCATGCTGGCCCAGATTGTGTAGCCTAACAGTTGAATTGCTGTCAGTACATAGTTACGGTGTCTGAATAAGTGCCAAATGAATAATACTATTGTAAGGATCACAGCTGTTGAATTTTAAAGAAAATAAGTCTTTGGATTTAACTCTTTCACAGTGCTTGCATTCAGAGATAATCTTGGGAGAACTTTCCCACACAGAAGACATGGCTGGCAGGCACCCTTCTGGGAAGCGTGTGTGCGTGTGGAAGTACACTGTAGGAGGATGGGAGCTGCTGATATTGAGCAGTCTGGTTGAAAAAAATATTTCATACCTCTGCTGTCAGAGGTAGCATTACAGCATGTGGCATAAACATATGCAGTTTATCCGCAATTTCTTCCATCAAAGACAACAGCTGGATTTCCACACATTTACTTGCTGTAAAATTTTCCTCTGAGCAGCACTTTTCTGTTAATTTGTTAAAAAAGAAATATTTATTTTTACAGATTTTTATGTTAAAGTTCATACAGTTGTATCTCAGCAATTGGGATAAATGGGATAAATGGTGATAAGTGGCTAAGCTGAAATACGGCTAGCTATAAAAGATAAAAGAAAGAAAATGAATATCCCAGATAAAAGAAAGAATTAGAGACTGAGTTCATATACTTTTGGCAAAAACAAACTGAAACTCTTACCTGACTTTGTATGGGCTTAAGCCAAACTGAAATGTCCAAAGAAATTGTAAGCATGTTCCAAAAAGCTTTACTTCAAAGTTTTTTACTTTTTCTTTGAAATTTCAATAGACAGTTTTGACCAATCCTACTTAGATACCTTAAAAGATAGTTTAGCTTTGCACACAAATATTTTAATATTTTGTTCTACTTCTGTTCTGTGAAAAATAGAAGCTATGTACTAAAACCAGTCATTTACTCTCACTTGAATTCTTTCTCATTTTGGGGGATGGGGAGGGAGAAATAAATAAATAATAGAGTTGGCAATAAAGAATTCATGATAGGGAAGTAACCTGAATGGGGTACTATACTAGTAACTGTGTCTATGTCTTAGTGCTATCCTTTTTATGATAATGCTGAGAGTGATATGGTCACCAAGAATATTTAGAAAAACTGACAAATACCGAATTATGACAGCTACAGGAGGATCTCTCGAAAGAGGAAGCTGGATGAGCTTCCCTTGACCATCACTTTTATCTTCCCCTTCAGGAAAAGGAAATTTAGCATTGTTTTCCCCTATCCTACCAACAGATACATTTGGAGTACATAATTTCCCACAAATTTTGTATCTATAGTACCACAGTATGGAAAATGCATTATTTATAGAATCAGGTATGTGACTGATAAAGAAAGAGATTCCTCTGCACAATTTTATGTTCTGTTTGTAAGTATACATAGGGCATGGAATGGATTAAAAAAAAATACTAAATTTAAATCACATGCCTTTTAGACCAATGAGCAGAGAAACTAGATCTTTTGTGGTGACACTTAAACTCCAGGACTGAGTCTTCACATTTGTTTGTAATATAATCTGAGCATCAGATCATCATAGATATTCAGTGTACCTAAGAAATAGAAATTAATGAGTTGATATTGTGGTGTCTTAATGAAGAAATACATTGGGCAATACATTGATCTCACATTCTTAAAGAAAAAAATAAGAATTAGTGTGTAAAAGTGTTGTTTGTACTTCCTCTACAGCTGAGAATTGAAACCTTGTCCCTCTTTCTTCTCTAGATAGTCCTAAATCCTACAAAAATACCTGCTGAGATCTACATTTGTATGTTTTCAAGCTGGGCTATGTGTCTAAGTTATTTTTTTCCCAAAAAGTATATTAAAAATAGCTATTAAAATCCTCTAAATTTGAGGCATGCCCAGACGTAAGTGGATGGAAATGCAGACAACAACGTATTTCTTCTTCATATAAATGGTAGCATGTCAATTTAAACAAAAATATATAGTGCAAAGTGGAAGAATCTTGTTTTGAGAACTTCTGCTTGAACTATCTCTAGCACAGAGAAATCGGAGGAATTAAAGTCTCAGAGGGCATATAATTCTTAGTGAACCTAGCGAAGTATTTGTTGGCAAAGGATTTGTCTCACCATGGAAAACAGTATTCAGCCTCTGTGGCTGGATGATGAGTGTTCTTCTCCAAATAAGTAAAAGGACAAGATGGCATGCTTACTCATCAGCTTCAGTTCTTTTCTCAAGTGGTGAGATTTCCAGGCATAGGATAAGTCTTTTAATTAAAAATGCTGAGACCATCTAAATTAAAAATGTAAAAAATCTGACAGTGAATGTGTTACCCATGAGAGGGGAGGAAATGGCCACTGATATGAAAAGATATTTTACATGACAGCAAAGTGGCATGTGAAGTAATACGTTACTCTTACAAGGGGTCCACCACTGATTAATAATTACTACATAGGCATGGTCATTTTGGACCATATAGGCACAATGGAAAGCACTAGAGTTTTGTTCATGCTTGGATATAATGTAACTCTTACATAAATGTATGGTTAATATGCAATAGTAAAGAAAATACACACAACAACATTTCATAATCAAGCATTTACAAGTTCTTTGTTTTGAGTCATTTCTTCTGTTTTGCCATCTCCCCATGATGATGCCACTAAGTGTCCGGAAAGACAGGTTTAAAACACCGATTTATGGATCTTCTTTTGTATGTGAAAACCTACAGTGTTTTTTTAAGAATCACTTATTTTCATTGATAGTTTGAAGAATTTCAACTGATTTTTCCAAAAATTTCATTCATGCATGTGGAAATATACAACAACTTTAAAGGGTAAAAATAAACAATGCTAATTAATACTTAATCTTCATAAAAAAGAAGCAAGCTTCTTGTATGTTGCTTAACTGTTCACTTGAACAATTGCAAGTATAAAACATCCACTTTTCTAGTGAAGTTCTGCCCTGCCCTTTGTGTCTTGACACCTTACTCCCTGCATAGCAAAGAATTGCCCTGAAAAGATATTTCATTCTTGATGAAAAAGTGTAATTTTTTTTTACACTTAATAACTGTAAATTTAGCTAAAATTTTGCATAAATAAAAATGTTTAAGGCTATGGGTTAATACCATGTGATTTCCCAGGATAATGAGTTCAGCAAATGCTTGATGAGGAAATGAAGAGTTAGGTATACGAGCACATAACTTTAACTCTGTTTTCTTGGAACTGGCAGAAACCGCTGGAAATTGTCTGTAAGTGCTCCTGTTGCATTCATTATGTTCTTCTTGTGTTCTCCTAATGTAACTATGTTTTTCCAAAGTGAGGAACATGCTGTGGTGCAATTTGTAGTCCCAACTTGGAAGGCATTTGTACTTTCAGTTGGCCTACAGTTGCAAAGTATTCTTGTAGGGGATGCCTCTACATCCTCATTCTCCCTGACCACTCTGTGTGCAAACATAGCTTGTTCTTAGTAAGTCTAAGGCATCTGCTAATGCTCATTGCTAATGCCTTAGCAGTATATTTTCTCAGAACAGTACATTGCATTTTTATACACCTATCTTTCTCACATCAGGCATAAATAGCAATGGCATAAGCATACAACCTTGTGGCAATACCATAATTTTTTTGTTTGTCTGTGTGCCTGCTTTTACAGGTTTTTGTGAGGAATACTAGTTGTGTGAAGAATGTCTTTTTAGATTATGGTGTCATACCTCGCTGATAGATTTGGTTTGGAAAGCACATGGAATAACAAAAGAGCAAAGATCTTGTGGTGATATAAATTGATGTGAAATATATGACTCTCCTCTTCCTCAATTTGATAACGTTCAAAAGGTATAGACAGCTTAAAATATCTGGCACACTTCTCCTTAGTATCAGCTAGCTCGTTGTATTAATTCTGATTTTTTTCAGCTGAGTCGGAAAGCACAATTTCAAAGGGAACATTTGGGAATCATGGATGCCTTTATTCATCAGTGTTTGTTCTTCTTCTGACCTCTCCCTACCTGTATCCCTAACTGAGAGCTTTGTATCCCTAACTGAGAGCTGTGATTCACGTAAAGATGTCCCTTAATTCCTCAGCACTCTGCTTGAGGTGAGTGCCCACCGTAGTACTCCTTAGCTCTGCATTCAGACCAAGGGCTGGCATTCCCTGCATGTTCTCTCTGATGGTTGACAGAGGTGGAAATTTACATACTGCCAAGTACACACTGAGGGAACAAGTGGAGGAGTTCAGGAATACTTAACTCTTTATGTCTTTGCTTCTAATAATTACACAGAGTAAGGTGGGATGAGTAAAAAGAAAGAGAGCAGGACTAAGAAAAAGGTGAGAGGTGAGAAACCCACATCTGGAGGTGTAAGAAACTTCAAAACCTGAGCTTCTGTGGTTTAAATTACAGATGCAGAAGAAAATCCATGAGAAGAGCACCTGGGATGGTGGTAAATTGCTGCTTTAACTGTAAAATGGAATGAAACATACATTAAGTCAATCTATGTTGGAAGACTTTGAGGGAATATAACTTCTTTCTATTCTGTGCACATGAATTGGTTTGTGATGCTGGCACCTGCCTGAAGAGGGGTTTTGACTTCATTGTTACAGCTTTTGGGTTGTTTTATTCTTCCCAGTGAGAAGTAAATGTCCTGCGGTATAACTGTCAAACGAGGGATGCAGGTACAGCAGTGACAATCACAGTTTATGCAATGAAGAAAAACCTATTCGAACCAATCAAGCACTAAGAAAGGTAGTGGCAACATGTTTGGTTTTGGTTTTTTGTCGTGAGGAGGTGGGAGCTGCAGGTTATATCTTTGCTCATTCCTCTGAGATGCTGATGAAATTGATGAAATAGTTAATGGAATGGAGAGCATGTGAATAAAGAAGAGTTAGTTACTATCCCTTCCAATCTGAGAACTGGAAATGCTCAAATTACAGCAATAGATGTTAAATTAAAAGGAAAAAAAAGTGTATTTCTTCAAAATGCGTATAATTAAGCGATAGGAAGGCACAGACTTAAAGAGCTGAGATCATAGGTGAGATGAAAATAGGCTTATACTTGCTCTGTTCTCATGCTCCCTCTTAAGTGACTGCTTTGGCCATGGTGGAGGCAGGGCACTGCTTGTCAGTTTCATTGAAACCAATGCAAATTCCTTATTTCAAAAAGAAAACTATTAATTGCTATTGAGACAGAAAAACAAAAAAATAAGCCCCACAAGCAAACATCTCATTTCCTGATGGATCAATTTCAAATCATCATAATCATAACCAGAAAACACTTCCTACAGCAATGCTGGTCTTGCCTGACTGAGCCTTGTATGAATACTCTAAAATGATCTTAGATTGTGCTCAGCACCTGTTTTTGAAAACAGTCTAGAATCACTAAGGAGAAAACTCATCTAACTGAAACATTAGCATTTACTTAAGTTGACTATACCTTATTTTCTCAAGAACAAATTGTGTAGGTCATCTGTACACAAATAAATTTAAAAAATCCCAGACCAAGTAAACCCTAAGCAAGTTTGCCTGTACCTCTACGGTATTTGTGGTGTATCCTTTTTATTAATAAGTGAAGGAAGAATGTTTATATCTCATAAAATTTTTGCAAGAAAAACTCCAGCAGGAAAAATCACAGATGTAACTGCCGGTCTTAAATTTCTAACAAATTACTCTGCCAGTCCCACGTGACTTTGTAATTGAAAATCTCTTTTGCGCTGAAATGTAGTGGGGGTGCCCCTGGTTTTGTTGTTTAGATTATTTGCTTGTCTTGGAATCAAAAGTTACTTTTTTTTTTTTTCCTTTTTTTTCTTTTTTTCTTTTTTTTTTTTTGCATTTCTTTACATCTTCCTTTCATTTTGAGGATCACAGTTTAAAATATCTCCTTCAAATGGATTTGTCCATGCCCTGCTCTTCTGTTACTCCAAATATAAAGTAAGCTTAACTTCTCCATTTTTATATTATTGTCAAATAGAATTAAATGTAGCAAGAAACCTACCTGAAAGGATTTGGCTTGCAAACTCTACACTACATTAACCTGAAGGAAACAGTAGTCTAAATGGAATAATCCCGGTGTTAGCAAAGTTTATGCATTCTTGGCAGAAATAGAGGGAGGGAAAAGAAAGATATCTCAGTGCTCTACAGAATAATCTCAGCTGTCTGAATCTCTTGATATTCTAAATCACTTTCCTATCCTGCCTGCACATTCCACTATGGAAATCTTTAGTAGCTAAATACCTAGATTAGGAGTTTCTGCAGTGGCGGTAGCCCTGCTTGTAAATCTCTTGTCTGATGTTTGAGCCCACTGACACTGCTGTTTCAGTGCTGACTATTCATTTGTAATTTTATTCACTGCTATTAAAAAATACAGCATGTGTCTCCTGCTGTTTCTGGAATATGTAAAGGATTGAGCAGAAACACTGCTTTCCTTGGCTTGTGCAGGCGTCCAGACTCCCCGACATACATGCAGAGGGAATGCCTCTCTCCTCACCTCTTTTTCATAAACTCCATGATCCCAATGTGGATCCTGAGTGGTTTCAACTGATGTTAAAGAAATTATTAAAAGTATAACTATAAAAGATTAATATGGAATTAAGATTTAGAGGAACAGTTAAAGGTGATACTTCAAATATGCATAAATGAAGGTTAGAGAGAGATACCACTGACATTTTACCCGAGCTCTCTGTAGATCTCTCCTTGCAGTTCAAAATACTTGATATTAAAAGTTCACTAAACAGGAGCTGCTGTTCTAGTCCAAAAATGTTTTTCATGTGCCTTTGCAGAGTGAATTGTTCAAGTGCTTCAATAACCTTCAATGGTTAGATGTCTGGTGTAATATGTAAAACACGCCATTTCTTATCACCATCTCTACAAGGTATTGAGTTTCAAAGTTAATCTCATTGACACTTAATAGCTAGCAGTAAAGGTTTTGTATGCTTGCTTGTTGCCTTCAGTAATATTTGTGCAGTGATGTTACCTGAATGTCATTATTTGACCTCTGAGGGAAAATTAGCAAATTGTTTTCTTTCAGGATATGAAAGGAGCAAAAGCCTTTTCCTTTCCACCTTAACAAGGCTAATAGGAGTAAACAGTACTAAACGAACAGTTGTATGTTAGCTCTGGAGAGCTGACAATGTGAGGTATCAACTATGTCAATATAACATTTACCCAGAAAAAAGAAATAGCATGCTTTGCTTACTGTACTGAAGTAAGGGTCAACATCTGATGTGTGGTAGAGACTATTTTAATAGGAAGCTTTTCAATGGAGGTATTACTGCAGAACTGTTGGGCCAAATCCTCAAAGACTACTTGTTGTTTCCACCACTGGAGAGCCTGGCAGGATGTCATGTCAGTATTAACTAGCTGTAAAGATTTCTTTTAGCATCAGTTGTATCTGAGTACTGATTTACAATTAATTTTGTGTTGTAATTTACTCACACAAAGGGAAAACTCTCTGCAGACCGTGTCTTTATGCATGGCATACTTGGCTGTATACCTCCCTGGTTGTTTTACCCAGGTTGCATGTGCTTTTACTGCGACACAAACAAATTCAGGTAGGTGAGTGATTGTAGTTTGTGTCATCTTTTATATAGCTAAAATGAAATAAATTTTACTTATGGAAATGCATGTTAATGTTTTTGATTAAAACCGTTTTAATATCTGTAAAAGTTGTTTAGCCTTTTGGAGAAAAGATACTTTAGAATCGTCTCCAGCATGTGCCCTTGTTTAAAAGCTGTTCTGCTGAAAATCTTGGCTGTCACATAACACAAACTCCTCTTTTACAACAGACCTCTTGCTGTTAGGCAGATTGTTTGGCCCTTGTAAACCTCTTTTGTTGAGTGAGTATTCTGAGTACAAGCCAGGCTCCACTCTAATTTCCATCCAGGTTCTGAAAGGCAAAACCAAAGTGTTCACATACACTTCTGTTACAGTATCTGCTGGGTTTTGGCTTTTGTTTGTTTGCTGTGCAGTTTTTTTTTTCTTTGTTTGTTTAGTTTTTAAAACCTATTTTAATTTTCCCAATTTTTATATATATATATATATAAACCATATAAAATTATATATTTCTATATAAAATAATATGCATGATAGGTAATATATAATAATGTGTATAGATAATGTGTATAATACATATCATACAATATATATGGTATATTTATATATATATTTAAAATATATAATTAGATAAGTATTATGTGCAAGTACTACATTCATGGTCAGCGTCTGGAAAAATACCCTTTTCTATTGAATTGCTATGAAAATAACTATATTGATCTCCATGTTCTTGGGACTATGCAGCTGGATACAAAACTTTGCTTTCTTAAAAGCAAAGAGAAATGAGGAGAAAAGTGAACTGGCTGACACATTCTTCTCAAGAAGCAGATCTGCGCATCCTCATTTCATTGCAGACAACTTATCTCATCACAAGCCAATCTCAATAGTTTCCATGGGTATACAAGCCCTTTGTGAATTTGTTACTTTGAAGAAATTTCAGATGAGGTTTTGAATGATAACTGGGTCTGATTTGTTTGGTGATACTGTTATGCTACCACATATTATATCATTTTCATTGAAAAAAACCTCTCTTCTTGGGAATAATAATTTTGGTGTGATTCTAAAAATCTAACTGAAAGATTTACGATATTGTTCTTCATCCATCCCTCATGAAGACTTGTTCATGAATGGTCTTATTCAGCATAAGAAAATCAGGTAAATTAACTCAATGATTCCTGATCAGAACCAATATAGTAATATTTGTCCTCTGAGGACTATTACCATGTATAGACTAATTCCACCTACCCTTTCTGTGCATGTGCATGGTCATACAACTTTCCTGTATTATTTCCTGTACTTTTAGCCCTTCGCTCTCTTTAGCAGTTAAAAGCAGCTGTGTGTGGCTCTAGCGAGATTTACATTATGGGCTTGTGGCCTTTCACTGAAATTAGCTTCTAAAAGGTATAAACATTTCTACTAGTTAACAGGGGAATCTTGTGGCTGTGCTGAGCTGGCTTTGACTTACACACCTAGCTTCACCCGTGAATTATAAACAATTTCTGCAGCAACCATTCATGTCAGAGAAAAGAAGAACTATTCCTAAATGTGTTTGGAGTGGCTCAATACTTTGATGGTGGAGGGAGGATTATTTCAAAACAGTGCTTTTCAACAGCTGCAAAAGCAACTACATGTAAACTGACATCCCAGTTTAACCCCCAAAAGGGAAGGTGCTGAATCATGCAGGCTGCACTCACACATCTATTTTCCATTTGAGCGTGTTTTCTCTGCAAAACAAACCAGGAGCTTTCTCAGTTGTTAAATGTTTTATAGAAAATACACCTTATTACTCCTTTGGCAAGAAACACATTCAGCTCATCTTTTTTTTCTGTAATAATCACTATGATAAACAAAGTCGTCTTTATCTGTGAACTTGATTTAATCTGAAAGCACCTAAAGCCAGCTTTCTTGCTGATTTGCATGTGTATTAGATCATCTTCTAGTAGTGGTAGCCTAGTGCGTTTATTTTTGGGGCTCAGTATCACATTTTACGCTCTGTGACTTGTGAATTTAAAAGAAAGTAGGTTGAAAGAAAAGTTCGTCTTGTCTGCTACATGCTTTAGCTAAGCAGACCTTTGAAGATGGCAGCCAAGTGTGTGTTTTCCTCCTCTGTTTCCCTAATCAGTCTGGAGGGAGAGGCAACCTCAATAGTGCTAATTTTCATCTGTGAAATTGGAGCTCAAACAGAATATGAGTTTGCTGCAGAGAAGTAATTTCCTAGGGTATTGTGAAATTACTCAGATAAACAAACTAATAGGTCACCCATGTTAATTTTATATGGCAGGTAATTCATCTGAGTACAAGTTCTTCTGGAACAAACAAGGATAGGTGAATTTTCTGTAACACAGTTTTAGTGCTGTTTGTATCACTAGAACAACAGAGGGACAAAGATTCTAGTGCTGAAGCACTCTTAAGGGCTGACTGGTGACACCTTTTTTGTTTTGAGACTCAAGGCTGTAAATTTAACCCAGATAGTTGAAACATCCCCTGATATCCCTTTACCATACCAGGAGATAAGCAATGCAATTAAAATATCTCTCCACACTCATAAACCTGTTACAGTTTTAAAAAAATGCTGCAAGGATGGCTGAAACTTTTTATTCATTTGGAATAGCAAAAAAAATGGAATTTCACCATAGATTATTCTGGTTTCCTAGAATTTTATCTGTTTATTCTAATTTCCTAGAATATTTTTCAGTCCTTGACTAGTAAGTACATGTAAATGGCACATCTGGACTAAAAAATAGGGTTTCGGTATCTAACACAAATGTGGTGGTAGCACAACCATGTGGTTATTGCTCGTTAAACGTTTCCTGCTTTTGTGATTACTTCAAATCTTTCTGCTTTGAACTCCCTTTTAGAACAGAAAGTTATCCCCAGCTGAGTAAGAATTCTGTTGACACTTGGCAAGACAGTTTGTGTCTGGACCCATATTTCTGTGACTTTTGCTCATATCCAGTTTAATAATAATAATAATAATAATAATAATAATAATAATAATAATAATAATAATAATAATAATAATAATAATAATAATAATAATAATAATAATAATAATGTTTCAATTATTTTTTAAAGGCTCAAAACTTACTAAACCAACTCCTGTTTTTAATGTAATTGCAGTGGCTGCCATTAAAAGGTCATCTTTCACTCCCAGTTAACATTTACAGCGTTTGAAAAAGGATTATCTAGGTTTAGAATTGGAAGTTAATTCAGTTGTGTATAGCAGATGCTCTAATATAGAAACTGATGCAAAAGGAATTTGATCTGCTAGAAGGGTCTTCCATACTTCAGAGAAAAAAATAGATAGGAGTGAATACTTTTTAATCAAAGATTGTATGCCTGTGACATTATAAAAAAAAAAAAAGGAAAAGGTTAGGGGATTAGGTGATACTTAGAATATTTTTCTAGGATGCTCTATTGCAAACAGCTATACTGCATTATCTGTCTAATGAATTGTCACTGATACTCATTCAGCTTCTCCACTAACAGAGATTTACTTTAGTTCTGCTTACTTTGGAGAGTCCCAAATGTTTATGCCTTGATTAAAACATCCAACAAGTAAGAAATACAGAATTGAGGGTTATAAAGTCCTCCTAATGTCTCTCTTGGAGAAGGAAGGTGGTGAAGTTGTACATCTGCAAAATCATCTTAAGAGAGAAGACACAGGAGGCCCTAGAATAAGTTCAGAAGTTAGACACATTAAGTCATAGACACATCTCCAAATGACAACACGCATTTGAGGAAGAATTCCTGACCCCCCCTGGAAGGGTTGTGCAGTCTTTGTGTCTTCCAGGTAGCAAAAATGCAGCCCATGCAAACTACCTACATTTTAAAAAGTAAGTTTCTCAGAGCTCTTTCTAGTAAAGCTATTTTTGCAACAGTTTGCAGATGTTCAGTTCAGGCTTCCTCTAGAGAATTGTTCACTTAGGACTCTGGAACTGATGCAAGGGAAACTTAGATCATTTTAAATTGTCCCAAGTTTGTGTACATAATCTGTAATAAAACCTGAGAAATAGGAGGAAAGAGGGATTTCAACTGGCAAACTAAAAAGTGGTTTGTTTTCTAATCTACAATTTCAGGAGCTAAGAGTTTGGTTTTCATTATTATTTTTATTAGGATATTTTAAAATTAAGAAGCTTACTGAATTTTGTGGGAGGACACAACTAAATCTGTTGTGTAATGAAGTAATTTAGCTATTTGAAGACCTCATGGAATTCTTTTGGGAAGGCACTAGTGTACGAAGTAGTTGCTTTTTAGAATATATTGTCATGGCTCTTTTAAAAGTTTTCTATAACTCTGAAGAACCATGGGCTCAAAATCAGTTTAGAAAAATATTTTCTTCATTTTAAAATAGCCTGAGAGAAAATACAAAGTTTCTGAAACATGTTGGAGTTCTTTGTGAGAACTCCAGTTTCTATGCAAGCATGTGGATAATGTTTGATATCACAGAGTGGTTGAGCTTGGAATGGACCTCTGGTGATCATCTCGTCCAGCACCTCTGCCACTCAGCTGGTTGCCCAGAACCATGCCCAGATGGTTTTTTAGTATCTCCAGGGAAGGAGTATTTGCCCCACTCTGAGCAACCTATGCCAGTGCTCAGTCAACCTCGCAGTAAAAAAGTGTCTGCGTACATTTGGAGGGATCTTCCTGTGTTTCAGTTTGCTCTTATTGCCTCATCCTGTAACCAGGCATCACTAAAAAGAGCCTGGCTCTATCCTCTTTACACCTTTCCTTCAGGTGTTTATATACACTGATGAGATCCACCAGGAATCTTCCCCAGGCTGAACAGTGCAAACCCTCTCGTCCTTCCCTAAAAAGAGAAGTGCTCTAATCCTTTCATGATATTGGTGGAGATGGCCCTTTATTGGACTCTCTCCAGTATGTCCATGTCCCTTTTGTACTGGAGTGCCCAGGGACCGCAGGTGTGGCCTTGCCAGTACTGAGTAGAGTTACATCCTCTTTCATTTCCAGAAGTCATTTGACAACATCCCTCACCGCTGAGTAGTTCAGTATCAATGAAGACAGGTCCTTGAATAGCTGGGTGGTTGGCTGAAAAATAATAAAGCAATGGCCAGTTTTCACAGCATAGCAAGATCACCCATAGAGTTTCACAGACTCTGCAACTCTGCAGGTGCAGGCAGTTCTGTAGAATTGCCAGTGATCTGGAAAAGGAGTATGTGTCACTAGGGAAGAGAGTATGTTGGCTATACTAAGTTATTTCAGGTGGGGGCAGATATGAAGAACTGGAAATACACTGTATGAAACTGAAAGACCGGACAATAAAATGGTGAATGA
Source organism: Falco biarmicus (assembly GCF_023638135.1). Taxonomy (NCBI): domain Eukaryota; kingdom Metazoa; phylum Chordata; class Aves; order Falconiformes; family Falconidae; genus Falco; species Falco biarmicus. The sequence continues at coordinate 49,737,302 of NC_079311.1, read as the reverse complement.
AGTTAAGTATGAGTAAATGTGAAGTGATGTTTTATAGGAGAAAACAGGTGTCTTAGGACAGAGCTTGTAATTTCAGAAGTGAAGGAGCATCACCCGGGAATAATAACTGAAATAGGAGCTTCTGTGGAAACGGTAATGCCTAGTAGCAGTTAAAAATGCTAAAAATTTTTAGGGAAAGAATAGAAGTAAAAATAGGGAACATTATTACAGCCCTGTATAAATCTGTGGTGCCAGTTATTTTGATTGATATGCAGAGTGCCGATCTAATCGATCTCAGAAAATAATAATAAAAAAAAAGCAGCAACTGTAAAAACTTCAGAGAAGGGTGACAAGAGTAATCAAAAGAAAGGATGGCTTTCCTCCCAGGAAGAATCAATAGCATAAATCTATATCTATAAAACCACCACTTACAAAGGGAGGATGTATAGAAATAGTTTCTTCTTTTTCCACCCAGTACAAGAACTAGGGGTCACCAGATGAAAACTAGCCCATGGGAAAGCAAACTCAAGGAGATTATTCTTCACTCAGTGTGTAGTGGAGCTATAAATTTCATTGTTGCAACCTGCTGTGGACACTAAAAGTTTTTGTGGATTGTAGGATAACTGGATATTCTGTGATAAACAGAAGTCCTGTAAAAGCTATATAAAAAAAACCCTGTAAAAATGCTATTTTTGGCCAAGAAGGTTCTTTCAGTACAAATTGTTGGAATTGGTGAGAGTATTTTAGGGAAAAGCTGTGTTTTTACATTCTTCTGGGGGCATGCAATGTTAGAGACAAGGTAGGGGTCAATGGAAGTATAAGTTCACCGAGTACAGTTTCCTCGTGATTTTGTTGTTCTTTGTATGTCATTCTCCTGTGGACTGTTAGGTAAAATTAATACTTGCCAAGGTCTGAACTTCAAGGAAATTAACTTTAAGCTGATGTCTCCATAGGAGCTAGTTCAAACAGCAGGTGCTTTGCAGAGGAAGTTCCTATACAGCTAAGGCGTTCTGTAGCTTCTAGCAAATTGGTCTTCACTGCTTTACTTCTGCAAGACCAGGCTGTCAGCAGCTGAAGCTCTATAGGCTCCTGAAACTGCATATGAACTTCTTTGGGTTGCACGTGGGAATGTTTGGGATAAGGAGAGTGAAAAAGACGGAAAAAAATATATGGAGTTCAAGGTGGTAATAGAACTGAAGCAGTAACTTTAATGTCCTGGCACCAGCTGTCTGCATCAGGAATAATTTTCCTTTCTGATTAATTTGTTACAAATTTTTGTGACATTAATAATCTGAATTGTGAACTTAAAGAAAGGCAGTCGTGATCTAGGGATTTTGTATTGTTATTTTTTATGCAAAATTTTAAAATTGATAATATATTTTCTTTAAAAAGAAGACAAGTCTTTCCAGACTGAGATATGAAGCCAACAGCTGGAAAGATTTACTTCTGAGTTTGAAACAAGAATTATTAATGGAAATGGGCATCTTGTGTCTTTAGCTGTAACTTTCCACAAGGGCCATCAACATAAAAATAATTTATGTTATACATCTGATATCATAAATGGTGTTTAACCACTCATTGATCTCCAAATATTCAACAGACCCTATGAAAATAAAAGTGGTTGGACACTATATTTTAGAGGGTAAAGGACTTAATCTTGAAAATACATATATCGTTCTTTTCAGCATACTCGCTAGAAACAAATATAAACAAAAGCATAAATTAAAAGTTTATTTTTGCAGTGTCTGAGCTGAAAGAAATGCATGACATAAGGAAAAAAACACACAGACAAGAACCTTTTAAAAAAATTAAATTTGAAGAATTTCTGATTTTTCTATCTAGGTAACAATCACTAACATACTGGATAACTCCATTTCTATAAAAATGTTGACTTTTTAAGGAAGAGGGAAAGAAATAAAGAAAATGTCAAGGAACAAATAATCTATGCTTAAGAAAGTTGTAGAATTGTTCTTTAAACTCAACACTCTTCACTGGTCCTATCCCCTTACTAGCTGACCTGGTTGGTGGGAACATTCTCCGGTCTGTCAGTCACTGAGCCAAAATCTGAGAATATCCCCCAGCTATTTTTATTCTCCCAGATTGTGTATAATTACTTTCAGGTCACTCCTCAAATATATCAGTAACATCCATCATGTGCTTATAATCAGCCTGTGATCACACTTTCCAACATGCATGCAGCATATTCTTTCAAGTAAGATGGGCTTCTATAGAGTAGATTGTCATGTGGAGCCTCTGTAACCTGTCCTCATCTGAGTTGTCATCTGGTCTCTTGTAGATCACAGAGTGAAAAGATGAAACCTACCAGCTGAATGCCACGGCAAGAAAATAAATACTGCCAGCTCAGCACAGGGCTGCTGCCTTACTGGGCTGAGTGTGGCTCATTCCAGTTGGTTGGTCAATTACTTATAGTTACTGGACATTTGTTGTGCATACTCAGGGCAGGAATAATGAAAAATTCTAGTTGTGGGATGGCTGAATTTTGCTGTGGCAATGTACTAGCTGAAGCCTTTAGTGTGGATAGCATTCACTGGGATCAAGCTTTTGGTGCTAATCCTTTGCACTAGAATATGTATTTATTAAAATTAATAATTTAATAATTCAGTATAATAAATAATAAAATTAATTTAATGATAGAATTTTAAAAAAATAATTAAAAAAACCAACTAGCAAGGAGTTTTGACAGTGCAGAGGCCCGCACATTTGACTTTGTTAAGCAGAGCTACAACAAACACACCAGAGGAGGCTGCTTGTTTAAGTGATGGGGAGACAACAGCTAGAACAGTCACTCACTGAAGACTTTGCCAATTGATCAGAATAACACCAGTTTTGACTGGCAACTAGTTATATTTTTACCTGCTTACATAAGGTACTTGGAATACCTGGGGGAAAGGGCTCACTTCAATACAACTAGATTAACTAAAATGAAGCTCAAGTCCTATTGATGTGGGGGGGGGGAAGTGATAACGAGTAAAAGAGAGAAAAATAGGATATTACAAGAAATAGTTAAAACTAAGAGCTGGGAAAGTTGTTCTGTTACTAAATGATAAAGCAAGCTAACCCTCTGCCAGAAAGCACTGCTAAATCCTTGTGATTGTTGTCCCCACCTTTTTATTAATCTTGCTGAAAATTTAAAAGTAGAAAAATAACATTTTTTTCTACTTGGCTACTAGTTGCTTAGTAACAGATTTAAAGCCTATTGAACTTCTTAAAGAGATTCCCAGTGTCTACTGTGAGACTTCGGTCTGAGTCTTATTTCTGTTTCATTTGGTCAAAAGCTCTTTAAACGCTTTTCGAGTCATGTAAAAACATAGCCTTGATCTGTCAGTGAGTTCTATGGACTTTCAGAGTTTAGTTTGTGTCTGTCAGGGTTCATAGGGTTTTATGTCAGCAGTAGCAGTAGCAGGATTTCTGAACTTGCTTACGTGACTTCAAGTATATTTACACTAGCAGCTGATATGCAAAATGAAGGTGCCTGAAATAACTAAGATTGGAAATTGTTAGGCTGGATCCCTGTGCTGCCCTGGTTACCAGACCAGCTTGAGTGTGAATATAGCACTGAAGTTGCCCTAAGGATAACAGATGGCAGGTCTGAATTTCCCAAGTCATGTAAGCAGTTAAGAAACTTTTTGTTGCTCTTCAGCTTGGAATCTAGTAAGGAAAAGCTATTTAAAAAATAATGTAGATTTTATACCCTTTCAGTTTCTCAGTCAGTTTTTGACACTTCTCACTAGTTTACCCTATGTTAAAATAAATATCCTTCAAATGACAAGATAAAAAGAATATTTCAGGGTACAAACAACCTCTGCAATCTTCCCTCTCCCCTTTCAGATTTTTTTAGGTTGTTTTTCTTTTCCTCCTAGGGGGAAAGAGCAACACAACACCACAGCAAATTGTTGGGACATGTAAAGTTGCTTTTTGCTTTGCTGTGGAGTAATTTATAAAAGTTCTGTTAATTATAAGGGTTGCATAACCTCTTCTGTTTTATTTGTTTACCATGGTATTGTTGTAAACCCTTTAAAATGGGAACTGAATATTTTCTTTAATGGTAATCTCACATTTAATCCAGCATTCATAGGTATAAATCCTAATTGAAACATTTATGACCTATTTTTCAAGATGTCAGATTACCTACTTACAGTCAATTGATTCTTCTACTACCATTATAGTCAATGAACTTTGTTTGCAATACTTGCATCCTTTTTAGCAATGAAAAAGATGAACCATGTTTATGAACCTAAATTATATTAAACAGGCACAAGCAGTCACTTCGATAAATTGAACATGATATGTGCTAATCACTGGTCACACAAATAAAAATTTGAACAGAAAATTGCACTTTAATAGATAGCATTTTAATGCCACTCCCTGGTATTCAGTGATAAGACACATGGGAATGGTTCAAAGCTGCATTGGGAAGTTCAGACTTGGAATTAGGAGGCGTTTCTTTATGAGGGGGTGGTCAAAAATGGAAGCAGGCTTCCTACAGAGGTGGTCAATGCCCCATGCCTGTCAGTGCTTAAGAGGCCTATGGACAATGCCCTTAATCATGTGCTTTTAGTTTTGGTCAAACCTGAAGTCGTCAGGCAGTTGGACTAGATTGTTGCAGTTTTCATCCAGCTGAAATATTCAATTCTGTTCTGTTCCATTCCATTCCACTGTGTTCCATTCCATACCATTCTATACATTCTTTAATATACATTTGCCTAAATAACACGTGCCATCAGTAATTGAGCAGAACATCAGCCCTTTTTATCGATGTCACCAAACCACAAATGAATGTTGAGCTAAACTTTTCCCATGGCTATTTTCTGATCTATTTGCAAAACGATTGCTGCACTTTAACCTGAGAAATGAAATTGCATGCTAGTCTGTCACTTTTTTAATAATGTTAAAATGTAAAGAATTTATATTAAACTTAACTATCACCTAAAACTGTAATGAAATTGTGTTTTATTTACTAGCCAAGTTGTATCTTCCTTAACAGTAGAAGGCACCTAAATGACATAATGGAATCCCTTAAACTACACCTGAGTGATGAAGTAAAATCTGGCTTTAGTCTCATGTTTGTCAGCAGAAAAGAACATCAGTGTGGTGGGTTGACCTTGGCTGGCTGCCAGGTGCCCACCAAGGTGCTCTGCCACTCCCTCTCTGTTAAGAGGACAAGGGAAGAAAATACAACAAAAAACCCATGGGTTGAGATACGGACAGGGAGAATACTTACCAATTACCACTGAGGGCAGAACAGGCTTAACTCGGGGAAATTAATTTATTGCCATTTAATTGTAACAGAGTAGGATAGTGAGAAATAAGAAAAAAACCCTAAAAAATACCCCCCACCCCATCCTTTCTTCTCTGGTTCAACTTCACTCTTGACTTTTCTACTCCCTCCCTCTGAGCAGTGCAGGGGGATGGGGAATAGAGGTTTGGGACAGTTCATACTGCTTTGCCTCTGCTAGTCTTTCCTTATCATGCTGTTCCCCTGCTACAGCATGGGTTCCATCCCATGGGATACAGGCTTTCACAGCCTTCTATAATGCAGGTCCTTCCTGCATGGTGCAGTGCTTCAGGAATGGGCTGCTTCAGTGCAGCTTCCCCACAGGGTCACAGGTCCTGTCAGAAAACACACTCCTGTATGGCTTCCTTTCCAAAAAGCCTTGAACAAAGATACAAATTTCTTAGAATCATGAATGCCTAAACTACAGTCTGATAATTGGCCATAACTTTTCAGAAGAAGCAAACATGACATTTGAGCTTCATGACCTCATTTTTCCCCACTTCCTTCAGACAGATTGGTTTACATTAATTTCCTGCGAAACTCTTTATGAAAGTTGAAGGATGACTTGAGGGATTAATTTGTCCCAGGAATAATGATGAATTGCATTGATATCCAGGAGGGGCTTATCTGGACCTTTGATGCAACAAATGAGAATTTTAGAGTACGATATCCACAGGCTTTCATGGCGGTAATATCCAAATCTCCATCATTACTTCGTAAGTGAAATTACTGTATTCTCTTTACTAACCCTCTTCGTATAACTTCCAAGTTGACAGTGATCATGTTTTGGAAAAGAAAGTTTCTTATGAGTAATATAAGAAGCTTTTCTTGGATGCAGCCAAGGTGGAGATTTCACCAGTGAAAGTGCTTAGTCATACAGCTTTTGATAGGAAGTCTAAGGAGATGGCATATGTAAAGGTGTTCCAGGACATGGTTTATGAGGAGAAAAACTTGTTTGAAGTTCAAGTGGGACTTGAAGATAATGGACCTGACAAAATCAAAACTTTTGCAGAATAAGCCCAGGATGCTTTATGCATTCTACTGCTCTGCTAGAGGTGTATGGTGTTACACCAGCCCTCTGTAAAGATCTTGAACACAGTGAGCCAGATGCTTCTTTGAGCCCCTTTGCTATTCCTAAACTGCAGCAACAGATTCAATTAAGTTTGGCAGCTGCATGAGTGATTTAAAGCACCAGGACCTAATGAAGCTCTGCTTTCAACATACTCGGATGCCTCCTGGCAAACAGAATTTAGGCTTTTCCTTCATTCCTAACAGCAATCTTAACTAATTCTGTGGATGTCAAAGGGAACTGATTACCATCCTGGAGCTGTTCAAGGTGCCAACCATAGCCGCCTTTAACCGCTTCAGCCTACATGTGTTAATCCACCAATTTTAAGTACTGATTACTCCTATCAACACAAAAGTGATGTAGGAAAGATAGAGAAATGGGATTTCAAAATAAAAAGAAATAATTAACTTTTGCTCAGCCATTGCTAGGCAAAAATGTATGTGTATTGTGCTGACGTGCATAGAGGTACTTACTTTGACCAGATGTAGTCAGTGCTCTTGTTGGATGTGAAAGTTGGATGAATTAGTATTGTGGGTTTCTCTTCTTTGAGGGCCCTAAAATAATGTTGAAATCCATGGGACCAAGAGCTTTGAATGCAAGGCTGAGGCAGAGATAAAAAGGAGAACTCGGGAAAACAATAACTATCAAAATGAGGCCAGTATTCATCCTGGAGGAATCAATAATTGTAAAATGAGTGATTTCAGGGCTGCTAAAATAAGGTGTTGTTATCACAATGGAAATCACGAAGATCAGCAGTTACATGCAAACCAAATATGGATATAATCTTTATTACAACATAGGAAGTGGGCACTATTTATTGTGTATGATTTTGCTGTGATCTTAGCTTCCAAAATAGTGGTGGAGGAGGAAATGCAAAGCTTTCAGTAGGCCATATAGTGCTGCTAGTGGTGGCAAAAGTGGACCTCCATGAAAGGAAAGAAAAACATCAGTTTCCTGTGAGGAAGGAAAGGTGGATGATTACTATCCAAGGGGGAGTCCACATTCAGCTGTTGTGTTTTCCCTTAAGACTTCACAAGGGAAATAGAAGTTTGTGCTGTAAGAAGGCGTGGGAACAGACTGTGAAAGCTGATGAACTGATCAGCTTCTGTTGAATTGGGTGAGGCATGGGAAAAGATATTGAAAAAAGTGGAGTAAAGGCACACCTTCTGTAAAACAAAGACCAGCCTGTTGAAAAACATAGTAAGCGGAAGCATACACCACTGACATATGGTGGTAATCAATAGACTGGTAACATTGATACAGGCATGAGAAAGACAACATGGAGAAATTAGCAGTGCTTTAAAAATTCTCTCTGCTATAAAGGAGAGCAACTTTCTTTAAGGTTCTGCATCTGGTACCTCCAGAAAATGTAAGGTTTGTTTAAGGTGCCTAACCTAGCTTTTTAGAGGTTCAGATATAGAAACAGGGTATCAAAACAGTTCAGGTATTCACCAGCAAGGCGCAGCTGTCAATCCAGGAAAAAGATGCCTAGCATATTTTTGAACATCTCATTACATTATAAAAATATAATTCTAGATAAGGTCAAAAGTTTGGTGCCATTTACCTCCATTGCCTTTATTTATTTTATTTTATTTTTTTTTACCTTATTATCTTCCTTGTATGTTTCTCATTTAGCTAAAGGTAAATGGGATTTCCACTGTAAATCACTGGTGTCTGTCTGCTACTTTAGATTCCGTTTCTGTAGTTGATTATTTTCCAGCTGACATATTTGATGGGAATATTTGTGTTTGTAAAAATCTGTTGGACAAATCTTTCCCTGTCCCAAAATATGCTCAGTTTGAGAGAGAAATTGGCCATAACTCTTTAGCTCTCAGATTGTGATGAAGCCTTAGGGTAACTTAAGTACATGAGAGACCTGATAAATTAAGAAAGCCCTTCAGAGTCCATAAGCACTCAGAAGTGCTGGGAACAGAGACAAGTTCCTTGCTGTCCTTAGTAATGGATACCTGTGGGCTGAGTGTTGAGAGAACGTGAATGCCAGCTCCCTGCTCTGAAAATTTTTCAGAGGTCCTGGTGGAGAAGAACTGAAATCTGTTTGAAATTTCAGGATAGTAATACTGACATTGAAGCTTTACTCTCTGATATATTTTGAATCACAATGTTTAAAGACTACATAGATTGTCAGGGTAGAGGATGATTAATTTTTTTTGTCTTTTTTTCCCCTAACAAAACAAAAAAGTTAATTTATAAATACTGATATATTGACTGTAGGTACTAGCTTTATGCGAAATTAACACAGGACTTGAATGAGGGCAAAATTTTCGTGCAACACAGGGAGTCACAGCTTATGACATTTAGACAATAAAATTACTTCATTCAACTCTTCTAATTGTAGAACAGGGTAAATGTATTCATCCCGCTTATGATGTCTTCAGGCAAAAGGATCATTCCTGCAACATACAGTTGAACAACTCTTTCAAGGACATGTTGTGGTAAAACAAACTAATTTTAGCTCCTAAAGAAGTAAAAGGCATGTCAGAGATTTAAGTAGATCAGTCAAGATTTTGTCATCAGAGTAACAACCGCCTAAAGTATTTCTGGTAAGTGTTCCTGATTCAACCTGAACTAGAGAAATAATAGACATTATCTTTGTACAAATTAACATGTTGCTTGATGGTAGGTGAATAAATTATTGATCTTAAATTCCATACACAAACTGAATTTCCAAGATGTTTCCCATTTAGTTCAGGAACTACCTCTCTACCTATGGCCTTTATGGAACATTCCCATTAAATCTTTCATTATAGAAATACAGTGAATTTTTAAAGCATAACTTTTTGATATTCATAATACTTTCCTATCAGCAGGAATTGTATTTGCAGAGGCTGAAACACAAGTATGGTGATTGTCTGAAGAAATTCTAAATTGTTTGTAAACTACCTAAAAAGCCTAATTGGAAAAGTCTTTGCAGCTATCTTTTTATCAAAGATTTCTCCTGAAATCTCTAATTGGGCAGCCCCACCCCTGGAATGCTCACAGCAACATATGCCTACAATTAAGTAGAGCGGACAGTGTCATCTTGTCCATACCTGCTGAAAATCATCTGAAAATGCTGTTGGCTCTATGTGGATCAGTCAGACACACAATGTAAAATTACCACGTTTAACATGTGCAGAACTAGGAAGGTGAGGCTTTTTGGATTTAAAAAGTTGTTCTTGCAAGGATGAGCAAAACATCAAGGTTAAAATATCAGTCGGACAGGGGTCTGCATCCCAGTAAGATGTACAGAGTTGTTGAGTGATTTCTGTGTTCATTTTTAGCCTTTGTATCTTTGTTTGAGAGAAAAAGTGAGTCAATCCCAATATTTAAGTCCTTCTCCTTGTGTCCACTGCCTTCTGTTACTCTGCCTTTCTAAAATATTCTCAATCTTTAGAAACAGTTAAGCCTACATGTGACTTTATATATCATGGTCCTCCAAAGTCTTATTAATCTTTAATAAATCTTACAAAAATTGCATGGAGGCGGATTATGGTGAAAGATATTTAAAACACAGTGTATTTTACATTGTGATGTTGCATGCCATTTCTTCATAATCAGTTGTAATAGCTAGGATCACCAAGATCGAAAAGAAGATGCAAGAAGTTTGAGTGTCTTTTCTCACCTGATTCTTAGATAATGATAAAAGATAAAAAAATATGGGAATCCTCAGACATAAGCTGCCTTTGATTAATTTTCAAAGTCCTTTACCGAGAGCACATAGCAGTCTTTAAAGTAAACTGTTGTACTTCTAATTGAGGAGGAAAACTAACCTGCAAAACAAATGCTTGTATTTTTTTAAATACACAGATGCACCTTCTGAATTGTAAATGCTATGGTGTTTAACTCCTTACACAGTCAAATTAAAAAATAAAATAAAATCCTTCATTAGTCAAGGAAAATGCTAAAGCAGAAACAACCAGGACTAATTGCAGACTATGACAGTGGCAAATCCTTCCAGCTGACTATTTGTTTTGGTTCTGTAGAGCGTTAATCTGCTATTAGTGTGTTAGCAATTCTTCATTCTGGTTTTCAGAAAATGTTAATTATTTCCAGTAGACTAATACTGTACAATTGCAGTGTGTTTGTAAAAATTGTGTTGGATAAGGTTTTTTGTTTACAGCAGCAGCACAGTTATTCCGATACAGGTGAAGGAGAGGGGGTGAGAACTGAAATTGCCTTTAGATTCATGGTGATACATGGTCCCCTCTCTGCTCCCACCCATACATTAGATGACTTGTATTACTAATTAGCTTGGCTTCCTGGGGTGCTTTCTTCTGGTCCCTGGAGTCCCAGGCAATTGCCCTGCTGGCTCATCCATAAAACTCTCTCTGAATCATGTTTGTGACATGCATTACATCAGTCTGGTAAAATTATGAAGACCTGTGTGTTGGCAAGTATGTGTGATTTTAAGCACTAATGTGAACTTTTCATGCCTCCCCCATTAATATGCTTAATCTTTCAGTGTAAAAATGTAAATCTTTTAGTGCAAAATATCTTTTAGTGTAAAATATCTTTTAGTGTAAAAGGTAAAAGCATTTAAACAGACATGGTTTGGTCCTTACAGTACTTCTGTTGTTGGCCTTGTGCCCAAGAAGTAAGTGAAGTCTTTTAAGAGTTTGTGTCTCTTTTATGGGAATGTTTCTGTGTGAATTCAGGCAAAGCAATTGATACTGAGAATCACAGGCAGTTCCTCTCAATTCCTCATTAGATGTGGTGCTTCTCCATGAAAAGTAGTCTTGTCTGATTCAAGCATCTAAAAATTAAGGTACCACCAAGTAGCATGGAGACAGAGTTTTGGCCTTGTGGTTCAAATTCTTCTGACATAAACTGAGGATGACAATGTGTTAACTTCCTAACACTGAGACAGACAAACGCTTTTCGAGTTCCCTCAGCTGGGATGAAATAGAGTGAAACAGCTAATTAGTATGTAGGATGACAAGCATTTATTAAGCATAAAGTGCTTATATTATGAATGTAAATGGCTCTGTATCCAGTACAAAGATTTTTAGATTCTCCCAAGTTGCCCAAGAAATGTAAATATCACACCAGTGAATTGAGCTGAGTAATTGCTGCTTAGGAAGAAGTTATTCAATATGGGGGAAAGGTCATTCTTCAGTATGAATAATATGTGATTGGGAATACATATTACATTTCAGGAAGGAATTGTCTTTCGCGGAGGAGTCTCAGAGAATTCCCCTCCATTTTCAATCTCACTATTTGCATCTTCTTCTTTAGTGTCCTGAAATGAATCTGTGCAGCACAATTGGTCACAGACCTAGTGTGTCAGAAGCATAGCAGGTAGATTAGACCTGGATTAGACTGGATTAACTGGATTAGACCAGCACTGGGTACATCCACCAACAGTGGTTTGTTTCCAGCAGAGGCAAAAGCAGATGCTGTTTCAGGAGAGTGCACAAACCTAACAGTTGCTTCAGTCTGATCCCCTCGTACTTCTCCAGCCTGTGAAAGAGGAGAGCATAAGGTGGCAGCGGACATCCCTCCTTACTTCTCTTCACTAGCTATTTACAGATTTCCTGCCCATGCATACATGTGACCCCTTTTCGTACCCACTGACACTGCCTGCCTCCGCAGCCTGATGGAAGCAAATTCAAGAAAGTCACAAGCCACCACATGACAAAGTACATGGCTTTATTTTCTTTTATCCTGATCTCCTGCTACTTTCACCAAATGACCCTTACACTCATGCCATGGCATCTGGTGAGGCGGAGTCTCAAATTTAGCTTACCTGCTGCCTTCAGGAATTTACAAACCTCAGTCATAGTCCTCTTCAGCTTTTTCCTCTCCAAACTGAATCGCTATTCAGCTTTTTAAATCTCTGCTTGTAAGGCAGCCAATCCACATCCTGGATTACTTTAGCTGCTTTTCTTTTTATGTTGTCTCATTCTCCTATCTTCCCTTTGAGATGCAAATGACATGCAGCACCCAAGATGTGGGCACATCAATGTTTGTTACAGCCACAAACAGATGACCTGGTCTTTAGTGACCTTCCTGATGAAGCCAAACTTTTTCTTGGCTTCTCAGAGGCGTTTGCACTCTAAGCGCAGAGAGAAAAAAATTCAGAGAACTATCAAGGTTGACCCCAAGATCTTGTCCCCGAGTTGAAATACCAGTTCTGCATTGTTTCTCCTCAGCATGACCTTATATTGATGCTAACCTACCATATCCCTGTGGCCCTTCTACAGTTCCTGGCCATGGGCGCAGCATTTGACTACCCATAAAAAGCTCAGTATCAGCTGCAGACTTGGAGGTTTCACAGTTGCCTCTCCAGGTCACTGCAAGGGAGGTGATGTAAGGCTGTTGTCAGCAGCAACCCATGAGGGAGGGACCTTGCTTTTGGCATTTTTCCATCCTGGAAGTGACACCTAAGTACTACCTTTTGTTTCCTATGCTTTAACTGGCTCCCTGTTGCTAAAAGGACCTCTTCTCCAGTCCTGCAGTAACGGAATTTACAGCAGTTCAAGTGGAGCCTTGTTGAAAATCCAGGTCAGATTTTATCGACATGGTTATTGTTACCCTTCTGCAATTCCAATAGGTTAATGAAGCAGGATTTCCCTTTACAGGAGCCACACTGGTGCCTCCTCAACATGTTCATCACATACAAGTGACTATTAAGTAATCTTTTCTTTCTCTCCCTTTTTTTCCCTTTTTGTCTCTTTTAGAGACAGATTGCCATCTTCCCATGGATGGGACCAGTCAGGCTCACTGGTCTGTATTTTTCAGGATTCACTCTGGAGCCCTTTTTGTAGGTAGGAAGTACAATGGCAACCTGCCAGTCCTCTGGCACAGTGCCTCTTTATAGTGGTAGGTTACATACATTGGCCAGCAGTTCAGTAATTTCACATTTAAGTGCTAAAGGAACTCTCCAAATTAATCTCAAAGAAGTAGGTAAGCTGTCTTTTCCTTCTGAATTTTGATATAAACCCACTTAATCCTTTTGGTAGTACAGTGATTTGTTACAGAGAAGGGAAGGAATCATTATATTTCACAGTGCCCGATTGTTTTTAGTCTTGCATTTCATCTGTTTGACTGAAACCAAAATTCCCCAACACTCCAAAATTCACGTTCAAATCATGGTTTTTAGTTTTGATGTAAGGGTTTGAAAAGAGGTACCTTGGGAACAGTTGTAAACACGAACATTTACAATTGAAGAATTGAAAGTCAGAACTTTGCACTATTATTTTTAGTGATTTTTTTTTTCATGTAACACTCAGTGGACTGTTATAATTCATAGTGTATTTGAAGAATCTGGATACTTTACAGGCATGAAATTGACATGTGAATTTCACAAGTGAGATAAGTATTTCCTTTTTTGGATGGAGTGCATAGGAAATCTCTGGCAGAACTTTGTATCTTGACACTCAGCTGTGTGCTTTATTGCTGAAGATTTCTTCTTTGGATAAATAATGTTTTTGGAATTTATTGCATTTGTCTAAGAAAAAATCTCTCTCAAACACAGGCATGCAGGAGATTCAGGGAGGTTAGATTCACAAATCTTAAATTTCAGTTCTAGGATTAAACCCTCTTGAGTTTCATGGAGGTTAAGTCCTCCAGAGAAGAACATGGCAATGACAAAATACTGTAGGTGCTTTCCTTTTGCACACCTCAAGAGGAATCTTTTAAATAACAGACCTTTTTCTTCTCTATGCAGCCTTCTTAAGTTACGTTGCAGGGAACTCTGGAAACCTTCACAGGTGTAGGAGTAATACTAATCTCTGGAAATTTTGGAGGTGGTGGTTGAAGAAAGGCAAGATGTTGATGCCTGTGAGAAAATCTTCTCCCCATGGAGAAACTTCAAGATCTGTAGTGGGACTTCCCACCTTTCTTCTTCTGTGTCATGTATTAGGGTGCACCACACATCCCCATCCTTACACATGATCTGCCCTTTATGCATCTACCTGTCTCCTGTTTGGGAAGTAGTCTCTTTGTATATCAAGTAATTGACTAGGGCTTATGCCTTTAACATGGTTCTCAGCTTTAAAATCACAGATTTTTGTGCACTGTAGGAGACTTAGTGAGACTGAAGATGGATGCTAACATGCTAGGTCTGACAGGTGACTGAGGATCTGAGCTTAAAACGACCACAGAACTTTTAAAAGGTTATGAAGAGTTTGAAGGAACCTTATGAACAGGTTGAACCCTGTCCACAGTACGTAAGCTACCACCTACTGTCGCTATTAGCATAAGAAAAAAGTAACCTCTCTTGTGGGTTTTCTAATGCTCTTTTTGACCCTTGGATAAGGAAAGTTTTCAACTTTTTACTTTGAAGTAACATGTGAATTTCTATTTCTGTTTGGTCTTGCAGCTGCCTAGGTACTCACACACTGCAAGTTCACACTCTAGGGTGATCCTTGTAGTTATTAGCTCATCTGCTACAACTTCCTCACTGGAGCTGGTGCTGCCTCCCACCAGGATAGTCTAGTCAGGATACTTTTGGGCCACCAACAGAATAGGGAGTTGCCAAAATAAATGTTTTCCAGCAAGATTTCACACTCATGTCTAATGAAATAGACACTTTCCTAACTTGCTTTAGAGCTTAGATTTTCTTCAAGGTTTGTAATGAAAATATTTCATGACCTGTTGACATATTCATATGGTGATTTTCAAAAGAGAGATTTCGGTTACAAAATGGTCTTGGCAACAAGCTGGGATATCTGGGAAGTTGAACAAGGCTGTTGACAGGCAAAATTAGGGCTGAATCATAACTGACATTATAGTTTTGCAGCCGAGCCATTTTTAAAACTGACCAATAAGGTTGGCTCTGGTGTTTGTGAGAGTACAAAAGTGAGATGGCTAATCAGTGCATGCAGTGGTGAATGTGGTTGTGGAGACAGTTACATAAATGATAGGTTTTGACAGAATTGGCTAGCTTTTAACTCAAGTGGCTGTGGACGCTACAAGAACGGCAGAGAGAAAATGCTTAGCTGTTAAGAAATAGCTCATGGTAAGAAAAACTCTGAACAAAAACAATTAAAAGCAGTGCAAGTAAAACAATAAATAAGACCTTTAGGTGTCCCTATTCTGTGTGGCTTTCCTTTATATCCTACATTTATTTCTTATCACAGTGGAGCAATTCCAGGTTTTGTCACATTGTCCATCCTCCCAAGTGCATCAGGAGTTGGCAGCTCATTTCTAGTGGTTCTAAAGCTTGTAAATGCCTCAATAATTCTTCATGTTTATGCAAGAAATGAGCACAATCATTTATGTAAATTGCACTGTAAATTCACTCTTGTCAGAGGGTCATTTTTTTGTGTGATGCAGAATTCCTAAAAAATTTGAGGTTTTAATTATAGTTGTAATCATTCAACATCATATAAATGAACCCATTATCTTTTAAGAGGGTCATCTGTCACTGCAAGAGGATGAACAATATTCTTTATAATAGTGAAAAAAATAGTTCAGCCTTTTAACAGTATCACTCTCAGAGAAAAAAGTGCATATTCCATGCAAGCAGTTGCAATGTGAAACTTAAGAATCTGTTCATTAATATGATGCTAATCACTGCAGTGGCTACTTTTTTATATTGGAGTATTTTACATAAGTGTGATAACCTTAAAGCATAAGGTTATCTATCTATAGATAGGTATATCATTGCAATATAAAGCTGAAAACACAGATTTAGATGACAATTCAGGACACAATTGTTGATCCAATACAGTATAATTTTGATTGCTCTAAAATTTAATATAGCTTATAAACTGATTTTACCGATGGTGCAAAACAGAGAGTCTTATCTGTGGCAAACAGGGAATTTACAAATTTTATCTAATGTAGCTGAGCAATTGCTAGTCCTAAAATCTGAATACTGCCTTCAAATAAAATAGTGACACTTTGATAGTATCATCAGGGTAATTGAGGATGGCTGTAAAGTTGACTTGATAGAAATGGTAGAGTTATAGAAATGTATAGCACTTTCATGTACTAAACATTTTAAATACATATGCATACACATGCATAAAAATTAAATTACATCCATGGATTTTAATTTTCTGAAGAAGTTTTAAATTTGCAGAAGTAAACTTCAGTAACTGAAAATAAAATGCTGTGCTCTGCCAAAGCTCATTTTACCTCACTACATGTAGTACCCCTGATAGATAAAAGCAAAATGTTAGGGTTTGCCTTTAATAAGGGATAAGTGTAGAGATTATTTGGCATAGTAAATGTAATATGCTTATTGAAGAAATGCCAGCCATCTTTTACATCATCCACGTTTTTCAAAAAGCAGAATAGGCTATTTGTTTATAGGGTCTGGACCACCTCAAATATTTTTTTGGCAAATAAAGGAAGCTGTGTTAAATGGAGAGCCATGACTTTGCACAGATGTAGAGCTTCACTGCTGAACATTAATTGCTGTGTTTTGTGGTACCACCACTTGCCCGCATCTTCTAAACAATAGGCTGTGAAGCAAATGTTTGTAATAAGATTTAATACTAGTGAAGCACATTATATATACAATGATTTATCCCCCCCCCATCCCCCCCCCCCCCCCAAAAAAAAAAGAGTAGGATGGATTAAAAAAAACCAAACATAATGAACCATAAAAATCATACCCTTCAACTTTCCTTCTAACACAGAGTGCCAGTGGGAACAGAAGTATGGAAACTGCTGATTATTTGGAGACTTGGTAGTCCTAGGTCCAGTATTATCAATGTCACAAGTGAAACAAGTTATAAACTTTGAGGACTAAAATATTTTGACAAACACAGTTCATTCTTCTTATCTCCTCAGTATATTTACAACCATATTTTGATCATATCATAGCTCACAAGTTTAAAAGTGTGAATTTCTCACTACATAAAGTGAGAAATTTCCTAAAAATGAGTATGTTGCATAAAAAGTTCCATGTACTCAGTAGTCTGCATTCTTTCATCCATTCTAAATTACAACAGGTTGGAGAGAAAAATAACATTTTGTTTTGTAACAATTTGATTTTTGCTAAAAGGTAAAATTTAGTATGCTCACAAAACATAATGGTAAATTTGTCAAAATGCTTTGGATAAAAGTTGAAATAGTCTGTTTGGTTTGGTTTTTTTTTTTCATTTTTTATTTCAGAAACAGAAATTTGAGGGGAAAAAAAGTTTTACGTTGTTCCAAAGATCAGCTGGTTAGGGGAAAGATTAGGCTGGAGAATTTTTCTGAACTGAGGTTTTTTGCAGCTTTGGGTTTGACAAAGTTTTGCAACTTTGAATTTTCCAGTATGAGATTGTCTTAAAACTGTACACATTATTAGCTTTGGTCATTACTCAAGGATGACATGGGGAGACACTGCAATATGTCTTGCCTTATCTTCAAAAGCTGAGGTTCTCACAGCTGCTGATCATATAGCATAATTTATGTAACTTCATTGTAGCATTCTTTGAACAAACAGAATGTCTTAATCTGGGGTTATACGCTGCTGCAAAATAATTTCAAGTGGTAGTACTTCTGACCTTCCTTCACTGAACTTGGTAACATAAAACCAGAGGTAAAGATGGTCTGTTCGTGAACAATTTTTTGTATTTTTCAGATTGTGATGCCAGGGACTATCGCTTATCCAAAGTAACAAAGCACTGTGCTAAATAAAGCATGCAGTGCAGTAGTTAGCCTCCCAAGCTATGGTCTGAATCGTTCTACTGTTTACATTAAGCACAATAACATTTCTTGCACTCCTTCTGCGTTTTTAAACACAGCACAATATGCTTTAGTTTGGTTAAAGCCATTCCAGTACATTAGAGAAATTACTTCAAGGAAATATTTTGTCTTCGGTTGGTTCAATCTTCAGGTTAATATAGCTAAGAATGCTGTATTCCCCCTCACCTGAGTTTATTTTCTGTAATATTCTGTGGTCTGTCACTCCTGTGGAATGACATAATGTGTCAGTCAGAGGAGAAATAGAAATTTGTTGTGAAAGTTATTGGTCCATTTTTGGCAAGTTACACAAAAAAGCTTGAGTTACTCAAATTCAGCCTCATAGCATCCAATGATCTAAATTTTTCAGTTTGCATCTTTTTTATACTTGTAAATTTCTTAGAGCAACATCAATATCTTGATTTTGTTTTACATGGCACATAACAGTTCAAAGATACTAAAGCTTATTGACACCTAAACAGTAAATTGCAAAAAAAAGTTTGACATAAGTAAAATATTATTTATAAATCACTGACCTGAACAAAATCTCCCTACTCAGTTTTGTGTCTGGTGAAAGAGGATCTGATTTAAAAGTGTAAATATCCCTTGTATGCTTCAAAATAAATATATATTGATAGAATCAGTGACATTGTGAAGGGTTTTCTTTGATTATTTTTAAAGTTTCAGTTGTTCAGTAAAAAGGAAGATATCTAATGGTTGACAAAAAACCGAATTTTGAATTGTTGGAAATTCCTGAACAGATTTTACTCTGTTTAAAGACATTAGAATTATTTTTTTTTTGTTTCAGCTGTAGTTCTCATTATTAATGAAGCCTTATCTGATACATTTTTTGCATTATTTCAGTGGTATTTTAAACTGATGTTAAGGTGGTGAAATATACACTAAAGCTTACTTGGCTGGGTTTTGAAGTCCTGGAAAGCATCCAACGATTTTCCTTTAGGTGGTCTCTTCGTGTCAAAGCATGAAGTTGCTATACCACTATAATATCAATATAGAATGAACTCAGAGAACACTGTTTTTTCTCATATTTACTGATCCCAAACTATTTTCAAATAACTTTTCTTTTTTTTTTTTTCCTTAAAGCATATCATCAGTAAGGGACGGTGGAATGACAGCAATTGTGGCTACATGAAATTATCATATAGTATACGTAAAACAGGTTGTTATATTCAACCTGTTTCGCAGCAAACAGGTGTTTCTATTAAAAAAACAACATTCTTACATCTAATAATAATTGAAACTCATGTTGCTGGGTGTTTAAGAACAAATGCCAAGGATTAAGCTGGCATGAAGCCTAAACTAACCTTTCCCTCTGTAATAGGTACATACAAAAAACTCTTCCAGTTTCACGAAAGAGCTGAATTTATTCTTTATAATAATACTTGTTGAAGTATTATATTTATGTGCACACAGAAAGCTAAACTAGAAGCCTAAGTAAATAATTACTTCTCATTGTTTTCTATAAATTCAGCTGTAGGACTTACATGCAACTAGAGATCAGTAGTGCTTTTAAAATTTAAGTATAACATTGTTTTGGAAAATAATTTTCATTTCACATATGGAAAATTGATATAGCTATATTAGATGATCTTGAAGCTTTTATGTTGGCCCATGCATGCATACCTAAAGGTTTTTAAGGCATGTCTTTGTTCTTAGATAATAAAAGGAAATAATTTTCATTATATAAAATGCAGTGCAGGGAAAGTATTGTTTGAGGTGATTGAAGCTGTCCATTTCCCTGATTAAAGAAAATAACAAACATCTATTTCTTCCATAAAAATGAGAAAGACCAGGACTAATGAAGAAACAATTAAATGGCAGTAATGAGATGCGGATTCAGTGAGAGCTTTGAAGCCAACTTGCTTAAGTTTTCTCCTATAATGAATTCCCGAAAAGGCTTTTTAAACTTTAAAAAAAAATTACAAATTAAAACCAATAAATTCAGGTTTTTTAAATTAAGAAAAAGGCCATTTAGTATGACATACTTCAGTAAGAGTAGAAACAAACAGATTTCTAATAGCAGGTTTTTTTCTGTTATTTCAATCCTTACAGGTCTTGTTTCCAGCCAGCTCAATGGTAGCAAGTTCAGATGTTTCACCCTAGTTCTGAAGAAATGCTTTTTTCTACTACCTCAGAGATACCATGTAATCTCTCAGACTTTCATCTCTTTCAGCATACTTAGCCTCTCTCCACGTGAAAAAGGAATAATCTTTATTCCTCTGGGGGATCTTCCTTACTTTTTCTTTTCAAAATTATATAAGCTTAGGAGGACCTTCCAGTGGACCTGGTTGAAACTGAGGTACTCAGTGCTTTCTTTGCCTCAGTCTTCTCTGACATGATCTGATCTACCTGACTGCCCTTTATGAAGGATAAAAAGGCCAAATTTGTGAATAATATGAGGGCACTGGATGTCATTTACATTGTCTCAAGCAAAGCTTTGGACATTGTCTACCACAATATTCTTGTATTTGTTTTAGGATAATGAAGCTTGGGTAGGTGGATGAGTAAAATGCTGTTTGGGTGGTCATGGCAAGCAGGCTGCCTGAGAGGGGCATTCAATAGGGTCTGTCCTGGGACCTGTTCTGTTTCATGTCTCTCTCAGTAATTGGGAGGAGGGGATGGAGGGGACACTTGCCGGGTTTGCAGATGACTCCAAACTGTGGTGACCACTTCTCCATCAGATTCTGTGTGCTTTCCTGGGATATTTCTTATAAATTTTGAAAGGCATACAAGTGAAAAACAGAAAATAGTTTGTGATATCAGAGTGCTCTGTTTCTTAATTGCTTCTAGTTCAAGGATATAGGTTACAGTATTAAAAATGAAAATAAGTTGATTATATGAAACACATAATGTTTAGCTTAGTGTGTCCACTTCGGCTTCATCCATTCAATTTGTGAACTGGTGAGCTACAGGCATCACAAGTGAAAATTTGGAAAAGCAAGTTGTCTTTTGGTTTTACCCTGATTATTTTTTATGTGGTTTTTTTTCTTCCCTGCCCCCCCTTAACTCCTTTTGTCAGGCTAGTGTAAAGCAGTGATGTGATTTTGCTAGTGCTTCTCATATTGATTAACTCACTCCTTGAGAAACTTCCTTGTCTGCCCCAGAGGAGTGTTTTGAGGACCATTTCATATTCATTAATTCTTAGCATGCTAGGATTAAGTTTATTTTAAAATTAACAGCCTTGTTGTTTCTGATAATTCGAGGAATCTCATAAACTTGGAAAATCTTGGAACTTTCTTTTGGTGTTACAGTGCTGCTATTTCCTGTTCTTGTTGAAGCTGGAACGAAAGAACAAAAGGGTTTATCAGACCAGCTAGCAGCTACTATTGAGGAGAACAAAGACATTGCACAATGATTAAAACACTCTCTTTGGAGATGTACATTGGAAATCTAGGGCACTGTTAAATATGTTTCTATTTTTGCTTAAGAATGTTTTAGCAATAAACAGTCTCTTGTGCTAATAACTTTCCAAGGAGACTTGCCTAACATTAACCTACCTTGTTTTAACATTCAGTTAACAGACACATGGCAGTTGGACAGGATCCCGTTGTTGGGAACACCCCTAAATGAAATGCCCCTCATTATTCATGATCCAAGTGGTATGTATAAAAAGGCAAAGCAGCCAACTCTCAATCTGTGATCGCCTTTAATGGGGGCAAAGGGGGATACTCTGGAGCCACGGAAGTTGAAAACAGAGACAAACATAGAAACAGCATGGTCAGGGGCTGTTTTAATCACATAATGGGAACATGAGGATTTGATCCAGCTACACTCAACACTTAGGAATAGATGGGGCTTCTGAAAACTGAGTGTATTCCAAAGCGTAATAGTTTCAGGTTCAAATGAGTTGGACTGCTTTCAACTGAATAATCAAATATCTTTCTCTCAGTCTCATGTATTTATTACTCAGATAAAAGAAAGAGTTGAACAGCAAATTATCACAAGATGCCTTCTAACTATAGCACAAACTGCTAATAAGAAGAGCTGTAGAAGTTGGCACTACTGTATTTTGGGGATAGAATCTGCATCCTTCTGCACAGTGATAATTAGATGGCATATATTTAGCATTAAATGTTCCATAGCCTCGCAAAGAGAGGAGGAATAAATAGTCCTTGTCTGCTGCTTAGCTACTGTTTTCAGAAAACAGAAACAAAATGTCTTCCAAAGTCTCGAACTCATTCCGCTCTTATTTTTGTGGTAGCACTAGTGCAGCATAGGGACCCCTTTTTAGAAATAATTTATTTTTATAGCAGTGTCTTTTCTGATGGTGAACGTTTTGTAATTCTAATGTGGGATTGCAAGCAAGATCATTGTTCTTACCCAAAACTGCTTGCTGTTATTTGAAGAATGAGTAGCTTCCATAAATTCCTTAGCTGTTTTTGAAGATTCAGATCTGAATTTCTGATACAATCTGATATATTTTGAAATACATATATTTATGATATAATTACCATGGTTTTTTAAAATACTAAATTTATTGTGAATATAGACATATGTCTGTGGTGTCCTGTTAAAAGCTGTATGCTCAGAGAAGGGTGCATATCTTATTTCTACTTTTCCCTAAGTGGCTGGTAGTGACAACTACCACTGGGCAGCTGGACCACACAAAACTTTGGCCTGATGCAATATGGTTGTTCTTATGTGTACACCGTTGTAAAGGAGAACATTTCAGGTTTTATATACTGCATTGTTGTAGCTTGAATTGCTTGTCTTTGATTCATGTACACTTAACCAACTTGAAGCTGAGATGAGATGGTTTGAGCAAAATACTATGTTAGCAGTGAGCCTGGTCCAGGTGCCAGGACTGTCACCACTGGGAGGTGGTACAGTTTGCTCAGTAAGCTAGGCTTCTGACCAAGAACAAGCATGAAAGGTCAGGGTGAAATGTGCGGTTTTACATGCTCTGAAAATGTGACTTTAAATCTCAGTTCTAACTAGAATAAAGGTAATCTTCAAAATATGAACTTTGTTTAGGCAAGTCTGATTGCTTCTACATGAAGCCTTGAAAAGCAGTGTTAGGAACCTGACAGCTATCTTAATTTCTCTGAAGGCTTGCAAATTCTTTTCTACTAGGTACAAGTAGTTTTGTCCTGAAACTAGTATTTTGATTGGCCATATAATACTGAGTTTCCTATATGATTGTTTTCAGCATGCTAAACATCTAGGGCTTGACCTGAGGAGCTTGAGTATTGAGCTGACATAATGAAGAGAGTATCACCATACTTCAACCTTAACACTAAGGAGTGTGTGAAGACAGCTTCCTGGGAAAGTAAAATTTTTTCTTGCACTTAGCGTTAAGTAATATTTGAAAATAGTGTTATTCTCAAGTACTGTTTTATCACTGTCATTCATTTAAATTTTAAAGATGAGGAATGCTTCATTTTGCACTGTTTTTACTTTTTGATTGATTTCAGTGCACTAGAGATTCTCAGCCTTGACTCACAGCATTAGAGAGGATGTTTTTTTCTCCCTGCCCATCCTTAAGGGAATTACAAGACAAAGACAAAGGTAGCCCTTGTTTTTCAAAGAAATTAATAAGTATAACTGTAGGAAATAAGGAATTATTATTTTTATAATAGGTTAATAAATGATGATAATATTTTTTTTGTTTGTTAATTGCATATACCTAGTGTTTCTGTGTCTGCCATATGTAATGAAACAACTATGCACATGTATCAACAGGTTTGGGGCTTCACTGATATTTACCCAATGCTGCTGACTTTTACTGTTAAACAATGGAACTAGTAAAACTCATCTGTGGGAGAAGGAACTTGACAAAATGGAGTGCAACTACTTTGAAATACTACTGTGACTACTGAATTTAGTACAGTGAAATATTGAGCTAATAACATGTAGCTTTAGCATACTGATGTTTTTCAAGTAGATGCTCAAACCAACACATTTGATCTATAAAATCAGTTGGTATTATGACAACTAAATATTTTGTATGGTTTTTAAAAGTGATGCTCCTGTAAAATCTGGCCATTGCCGCCTCTGTGGGATAATCTCAAGGTGCACTAGGGTATAAGCACAACCATGTAGCCGGTGGTAGGTGTCCTGGTTCCACAGCTGTCAGCTGATACTGCTTGGGCCCAGCTGGAGTCACTGCTCGGCATTTCCCTTAGTTGGTTTGCAGTGTATGTAGGATTTTAAGCATCCAAATAACATGCTGGTCTGGCAAAACAGCAGCAAGAAGTGGAATGAAGGTTTTAGTAAATTTAAGTCTTAAAAAAACTGTTTTAACACACCACTGGTGGAAGCTGCCTGAAATACCAAGGAATAATCTAACCTTTAGGCAAATGATGTCTGTATAAATGTTTCTCTTGCACAGTTTCAATAACCAAATAGTTAATTCTACATGAAGGGCTGTTGTGCTTGTAATTCACAAGCCTGGCTTGGGGTGGGGGAGGAGCGGGGTGGGGAAGGGGAACCTGGGGCTGAAGGTCCTTAGTGCTTTGCAGTTTAGTATAGCTGCGTTTTCAAAAGATGTTGGGAGTTCCCAAACAAGAAGGTTGGTTTTTATTGTTCACTAATACCTCTGTTGCCAAACAAGGGGGCAGGGCTGTCTCCCAAACTGTCTGTCATCCTCGTAGAATGTGGGGAGTGGAGACTTGAGGAGCACAAAATTAAATTTCATTGTGTAGCTAGGGACTCATTGTTAATGCCATCAAGCATATGGCACAGCTGTGAAATTTTTTATGCCAGGCCTGGTGAGCTAGTGGGAAAGCTTGCAAACCCAAGCATGCCATTTGGACTGATGGTGTTGTTAGCAGGAAGAAGCAGATGATAAAAAAAAAAATTATTTAAAAGCTTAGAAAAATAGCCCTGTGATTTATTATCTAAGCCACCAGATGTACTGTACTATACTGTACTACATCATTGAAACAGCATTCTCTGATGTAATACAGATATAAAATGTGGGTGGGTGGGTGGGGGAGAAAGAAGCAGTGGAATTGAGGGCAAGTTGAATAAACTGTTGGAGATTTGTTGTTGGCTTTTTTTTGTCTCATTGCAGAATGTAAAATCCTAATATGCCGCATAACCAAAAGGCTCTTAAAAATAAAGGTAGGCTCAGAAGGGCTGATTTTTGCTACAGATCAAATCCCTGGCAAGCTATTCCCTGTGTATGGAAAGATGGTTCAGATTTTGTCATTCTTTTTCAGAGTCATTGTTGTCAGCACAGGGAAGGTTAGTGACCTAGGGATTGGGTGTGGAGAGGGGAGAGGTTCGAGCTACTTTGGCAGGCTTCAGATTATTAGCAGGAAGCATCCAGGAGGAAACACACTGTTTCTGGAGCCCTGTCCAGTGCTCCTAGAGCAACAAGAAATGTGCATCATTTTTGGTAGCACAAATGGCCACTCTGGGCAGGGAATTCGTGCTCTGCTTGGCTGGTTCCCTCAGGCCACAAGGTTTTCAGGTTGCGTCCCAGCCACAATTCGAGAAGTCCCGCACAGTTGTTATGTGAAAGGCATTGCCCAAACAGGGGGGCTGGGAATATAGGTCAGCTGTAGATAAGGCAGGCAGGGAAGAGAGGTGGTCAGCGCTGGCAGATACCCACTGTGTCAGAAAAACATTTGACACCTGCTAAATGTTAGTTTTGTACTTGTAGATGTCACCTGTTTTGCATCATAATTGCATAAGAATCAAAAGCCTTGCAAGAACTCTGACAAAAGCACTTCAGTGCTTTTTTTTTTCAGACAAAAGCAAAAGGGAAAGGCTGTGTGAGAAAAGAGAAGTTGTAATACTTCAGTGCTGTGCTAAATGTCTTCTTTTCATAGCAGTGATTCATGTAGTAGACATAACTGTAAAAATGAAGGGATGAGGGGAGTATCAATGTCTGTACAATTTCTGTGAGCCTCACCAAGACAACTCTTTCTAGATCTAAATTTCTGTGTATCATGTCTCTTTTTACAATAGAGCTAGCAATGTACAGCTGCACAATTTTTTGTTTTCAAAGATAAATTGCGAGGTTTCAAATAAGACTGATTATTTGTCAAAAAGGAAAGGGAAAAGGAACAGGAAAAGAAAAAAAGTACTGTTATGTCAATAGGTTTTTTACTACTTAGATTTTGACTTTGTAGAAGAAAATTTCTCACTATTTTTTTCTGTCTATAAAACTGCAGTTTTACTGTTCATGCTGAATGCAGAAGCAGCAAAAAAGGTGAAGTTATAATTGAATAACAATTCAGTAAGGAAAGAAGTGCAGCCATTTCCCTACTCTCACCTCAGCTCTGAAACTAAGTATAAGAAATTGCAAGATACATCTGGGCCAGTTTCTTACAAAAATATGGTTTTGACGAAAAATAAGCAAACTCTTATGCAGGAGAAGTGTTGATTTTGCTGGAAACTTTTATTTAAACACAAATTCAGACTTTATAAAATTATGTTAGATTCAAATATTTAATTCTGAATAAAGGAATAGTTTGATAAAGGAAAATTTGCTGTTTAAAAATATATTTGCTCCAGCACATTTGTTCCGTGATTCAGGACAAAAGCTTGTAAGTGAAAAGCACAGACATGCCCATGAAGACAGATACAAATGTGTCTTAAGGAAGGGGTAATGAAGCCTTTATCTGAGCAGCAAGAAGAATGCAGGTATTTGAGACTGGAATTTAAGTCTTGTAATGCAGCAGAGGCAAAAAGGCTAGCTTTTGACCCTTAAAATTACCCTGATCTATTGGACTCATATATTGATATTTCAGGTTCTGACTTGTGCCATTATTATTATTATTGCAAAACTTATTGGTTTCAAGTCAATATGACACTACTCCTTCCTAAAATACCACAACGTTTTTGATGTCTGATTTCTTCTGTAAATTAGAATTCTTTGATGGACCAAGTCTCAGTACATCTGAAGTGTATAAAGCAATGTGGGACATGTATTCTGACAGTGACTCAATTATTATAGAAGTATGGAGGCTAGAGATTTTTTTTAAGGCATACTAATAATTTTAAAATACTTAATTTCAGTTATATTTGTAATTGGAAATGCCAAAGTGTATCAGAATTTTTGCCCTTGTTTGTTTCCTAGTACTTTCATATTTTTACTGTATTCTTAACACAAGAAAAAGGAAATGTTGAAACTACAATTTTCCAGTCAGGCTTAAAAATATTAAAAACCATTATAAAGCCTGTGGAAGAAATTAGTATTGGGATTTCCTGGTATCTAGTATTTGCAGATTTAAAATTATTTTAAGTTTTCTTTTCATTGTGTTAAATTTAGGGTATTGGCACATGTGATGCCTTCCTTAATTTTGCAAGAAAACATGCATACCATGGAAAGAAGGTGGTTCATGGTAGTGACTGATGAAGTGGTAGTTTCATTCTACATATATCACAAAAGACAATTCTGCAAAAAGGAGTTTTACACTGTTTGCTCAAAAAAAACTTTACAGAAGATGGATTGCTTTTTTTTCATCTTGTATACATGCAAAATGTTCATATCCTACAATATTTTATCTCTTTGAAATGATAGAATGTTATCTTAAATCACATTAAATTTGGCATGGCAAAAGACGTTTCTTGCTTATATTATTAATCTTAATTAAATTAAGTGAAATAATTTTCATCATGTCAGAGAAATGGGACATCCTGTCCATGATCATGATCTCTCTTTTGTGGCAACCTGAAGAAAAAGACTGAGTGATGTTGCTATGCATCTAACCTTCCAGGAATTTTTCTAGAACATTTTGGGGGAATTTTTGTACAACTCAGCTACAGAAATTATAGTTTTACTGTGAATCTGTCAGTATTTTGGGGGATGTTTTTTCTTTAAAATTCCCACATATTTCTGATTTATGCATTTTTATGAAATGTTGCCCTAAATCAAAATGAGTGCTACCTCCCTATTCTTTTCAGCAAAGACTCCTTTTTAGTGAAGGCATCCAGGAGCTGTGCATGGACCTCCTCATCTATTCATCTACTTATCTTTACCAAACCAAGCAACTTCTGTCTCTGAAGAATTATCATCTGACTAATCAATGGAAAGGTTACTGTGTCAAAGGCCAAGAAAGAAACAGGAGACTGCAGTGATTCCTGGAAAATGACTATATTACATGCCCAAAATTTTCAGTCAGTGTGCTTTTCAGTCACCAAAGCATGTCACCATGACCTTTCCCTATCCTGAGACTTTACATGTTGTGCAGTAACATTTGCCTTGTCTCCAAGGGACCTGTATGACAGGCTTTCATGTGTTGAGGGGTGGGAGCTTTGCATTTTTTTAATAAGATTTGTTGGGTCTGGAAAACGAGGAAAACTCCTGGAGAGTAGGAGACAAATTTGTTTCTATTGACAAAAAAAAGTGAGGTGATGGAAGACTGTGGAATAAATGGGAGAGAAAAAATTAGCAGAGCATGAAGCCAGAGCATGTGCTGAAGTTGTTACATATCTTGAGTAGGTAAGTTGTCAAAACAGCAAATAAAGGTTTTGGATCTAGATTCTCTCTTTTCCACAGGGCTGTTTTCTGTACTGTTTTAATTACTGTACTGAGTGTAGGGGTTAATCAGAAGTCGAATTCAGTGCAAAGTACATAGAAAACTACAGTAAAACTTATTTTTGAGGTTTTAATGGAATGGAATTAAGTTTTTTTTAGCCAGCTAGTTTTTTGCCATAAGGTGCTTGCAAACTGGACTGGGGGTGAGCAGTTGTCCCAGGGTAATAACAATAGTAAAAATATCTGAGAAGTAAATGAAAACAAAACTAATAGTTTTTTATAAAACTTCTGTAGCTCATTATTTTTAAACCAGTCATCAATGTTTTGTGCCTGATTTAAAGCTGCTGGGCTTTGAAGGTTTCTCAGGATAAGAAGTATCCAATTTAAATATCCCTTTTCTACTATATCTATGCAGTCTAGGGTTTTGTATTAACTCTTTTATTTGTAGGGTCAGAAGTTCTCTTAAATATGATTCTATGCTGTGAATTTTGTGGAATAGAATATCTGTGTGTGATTTTGACTTCATACTACCCAATGCCATTTCTTTTCTATCCCTTTGTTTCTCAAGGCCACGTAATGCTTCTTTGTGTTGACGTCATCATGACATTTTGCTTTTTGCGCCAAGGTCATGAGTAAAACATTTTATGATATTGAATATGAGGCCCTTAGAAGCCTTCTCAGATTCCTGTCCTCTCTCATGCTGACTTAATTGGTTTTGGTTTTTTTTCACCATTTGCTGTAGAAGAACTATTAAATGCTAGACATTTGATTTGATAAATCTCAACTTGTCCTTATCTTCACATGGAGCTTATTTACTGTCTCTTTCCTTCCTTAGCTTCCCCTTACAATATTGTAAGCTTTTTATTTGCTATAGCAGTTACATTTACATGTTCCTCCTTCATAATACTAATTCTATGCCTTTGCCCTTGTGGTCAATGCAACTAATATTATTTAAAATTTATATCAAAATTTCATTTGTTTTTCTAGGCTGAAATTCTCTATCTTCTACCCAGCAGCATTCCTCTTTTTTCCCGTCTCACCATCTTTATTATTTTCTTCCTCAGGGTTATATCCAGTTTGGCTTTTAGTGAATGTTGTTTTATCCTCACAGTGCTAAATCCCAGCTTTCTTTGAAATTCAGTCTCTTCTCTTTTGTACTTCATTTTTTGCAGGCCCACATATTATTACTGATATCCCTTTATACATAATGATTCATTACATTAGTCCTAGATGCTTTCCTTACTTGTTTGAGATTTGTGTTCCAAGTAGGCCTTTTATGTAGTTTTGACCTGGAGCTATTTAAACCCCTACACAGTTTGAGACTTTGAACTCTTTAGTTTGCCTTAATTTGCTTACCAGAGGCCTTATTTCTTCACAGGCTGATGTTTTGCAATAAAAGCCTATTCTACCAACTTATTTTTTAACTTTCCATCAGTTTATTTAATTAAATAAATAAACATACATCTACTTAATCCAAGTATATTTTCCATTATTTCATTCCCACTTACCAAAACTAGGTAAAGTAGTATTTTGGGGAGGTTTTGTTTTGTTTAGTTAATTGTTTTTCATTCATTTTTCAAGTTCTTTTAGCTATTGCATCTAGAAATTACTGGAGCTACCATTGTTAGTAGTCCTTCCTTTTCCAAAGTATGTTTGGAATATTCATTTTCCGTAATGACACAATTCTTGCCAGTAGGTTTCTCTCCAATAGTAATACTGAGATTTTTGCCTCTCTCCAAATGAGACTGTAGTTGTGACGGGCAGACTTCTTGTGCAGTCCCATTAGAGTCCTTTTTTTCCAATAATTATTTCTCAAAATAATTTCCTCCAAGATGATTATTAAGTACATGAATGCTTACTCAACAGTTTTATTTCCACTCTTCTTGAGAAATTCTTTCCTCATGGTACTTGTGTTCGGAAGGGTTTGGGGTTTATGTTACACATAGCTTTACATTTTATACATGTCATTCTAGTTTGTTCAGCGTGTAGATCAGCCTTCTTGCATAGTTTTATGAAAATCTTGATGTTTTCTGTCATTTTTGTGTTTTCTTTAATTTTTTGATTGATTTTTAAAATCTGTTTTTGTATTGTATTTAACTTGATTTTCTGTGTTCTGTGATGTAGAGTTATGAAAGGAAGACTTTCTTTTCTGTGTTTAGCTCTCTTCAGCCTCCCACTGGCCCTGACCTGAGAAAGCTATTATTTTATATTTTTTGAGTCCTTTTTCCATTTCTGCTTTCTGGCACCTAAAGGCAGCCTAAAGCACCAGTTCTTGATTTTTTTTGCCATTATGTAATTCAATTTTACTAAGAAATAAAGGAATTCCACTGCAAGTCACCTGAATGTCTGCTTCCGTGAAACTTCTTACCCAACATGGCAACTATATAATTTGCTTGGAAACATCCTTTCTCAAGGGTGGCTTAGGCTAATCAATGACAATCTCCCATGACCACTTTGGGATAGTTTTCAGCATTTAGATTGAACTTTGTAGCATTATTTTGGCAGATAGAAGGATATTCTGCCTTTGGCATCTTTGGAGTCAAGCACGGACTGTCTTTGCAAAGGCCATAAGTTATTTAGGCAGTTGAACTAGATGATCATTGCAGTTCCCTTCCAACTGAACTATTCTATTTTATTCTGTTCTGTTTTATTTTGTCCTATCTACATGTTCTTTTTTTTGTTGTTGTTCTTTTTTTATTTTTCTTTGTGACTGGGCTGTAAGTCAGATCTTTCACTTTCTTTTGCATATGAAATATATGTATTTGTGAAATATATTTTATGTATTTCTGTTCTCTATAAGTTGCTTCTTGTACTGCCTCTGTGGCTACATACTTCAATGGCCACTTTCTTTAGCTAGTGCCCTGCTATCACACAGACAATCATATGCAGAAAGTTTGTTTAAAAGAAGCGCTCCAATTTGTTTGGATCATGGCATAAGATAAAGCTCTCATGTATTCTTTCAGACAGGATAATTTGTTACTGTCCAAACAGTGGTAGCAAGGGTCCTTGCTGTCATCAAAAGGACCAAGTGAAACTCTCTGAACTACTTTTTACACTCAGGTGCTCCTGCTTGACCACTCCAGAACATGCATGATTCTTCATTATTGGTTGTCTTGGATTACATACAAAATGTCTTCTACCTATATTAACCATGTACAAAGGACTGTTGTACATGACCATGTCTGCATCTGCAAGAAGAGTTTCTACTGGCTATTTTTAACTGTCATATATCTGTAGTCTTTATTCAGTTCTGCATGTGAATCTCTTAGGGAGTATCTGGAAGGACGGGTGGGATTTCTCCCCCCAGGATATTAATCACCACATTGAAACATACAAACTGGTCAACACACATTGGCCACCTTACAGAAGCCATCTTCAAGAGAGTCCAAAATTCCCATCCAAAGCACTCCTGAACCAAACAGTCAGACACTTTGTTCTGAAGATGGCTAGGATTTCAGTGGGCTGCCTTTGGTGTTTCAATCATTGCTTCAAATCAGTCCACTTTTTTACCTATGCAGATGGCTGGCTGGGGACTTCCTGGATCATGCAGGGAATTCATAACTTCACTAGGAACACAGACTGGCACATCTCTAATACTAGACTAGACTAGATCACATTTACAGCTATAGGACAAACTTGAATTTCATTCTTCTATCTTAGCTATTAGCTAAGTTCTGTAGCTCTTGCTACACTATTGTGTTGTGCAGGTTTCTGTAATGTCATTTTCCGTGGAGGTTCCTCTATTCTATCTTCAAATTCATCAGGAATCCTACTCTATTTCTTCTCGACTGTCACTTTTTCTTATGAGTTCATTTGGGAAAGAATTCAGACATAATTATCTTCTAACAGATAACCATTCAAAGAAGAGAAGGCTTTGCACCTTATAAGGAAATTTTGCTGCATGCTGGTTGAGAATTTTTTGAAGACATATTACTATTATACCACTGAAGATGAGAAAAAAATGCCAGTTGCTAACTTTTCCAAGGCTTTTAGAAGTCCTGGGTTTCAGAATGTCTTGCCTTTTCATTTCCAGATGAACTGGAAGGACATACAGAGCATTAGAATCGAAGATAAGAATCTGCATCGATGAGAATTAGAGAAACACAGGCACAGGTGGTTGTGCTGCATAAAGAGGCATCATGATTAACCTTCAGAATGGGGATAAAAAGGTGTATGAGAGAGACAGTCTTAAATTCAGAGGGAGAAAGGAATGAAAAGAAGTTATTAGGCCTAGGGTGAAAGAAGGCACGAGTTTGTATTTTTTGTTAAAATTTAATTGATTTTCCTTAGTTTATTTTTGGTCTTGAAAAACTTTTCAATATGATTGTCCCTCAGAAGAATGAGAGACAAAGTGCATACATTGAAATGAGAAATCCACTAGCTTTCCTGTGCAATGAGGGGAGCTAGCCAGCAGTTTCCTAACATTATTTTTCCAGCATCTTCTCCACTCACTTGCGATACCTTGTTTTTCTGAATCACTAGCCCTTTCTTCTGAAGGACTAATATTCCCTCTTTTTGCAGATTTATGCTTGATTTTACAGTGTAATCTGCTTGTATCACTGTTCAGAAAAAGGATTGGTACCTGGAGGCTGGAGACTTTGAACAGCATTTTCAAATATTTTGCTTGTTTTGGCACAGTTTTCACCTGCATGTCTTAATACCTTAGAATTACTTTGTTTAATGGCCTTTGTCTCACTGAGGCTGGATGCTGTCCACACCAGTGACCTACTGTGGTTCTTTGTAATCTACTCCTTTTCTGTGTCTTTCTTTGGGGAAGAGAGAAGTAACAGCCACAGGATGCTTTTGTGCATGTGGCCCATCTTCTCCCAAGTAAAGGCTGTAGATTGCACAGCTGCAATTCCTTAGTGGAAGCAGATGAACCCTGACCTACTGCCAGCGGCCACTTTGGGTTACATCATCCCGCTAGTCACCACCCACTGCTGCAGACAGCCAGAGGGACGGGGTGAACAGGAGGCCTTTCATTGACACTTCATGAATTAACAGCTAGGGGCTGCTCAAGAGGAGCACAGTTGGCATCTCTTCCTCCTCAGAGACCCGGCCTTTGAGATCCGTATGGCAGAAATTCAGGGAAAAGAGGATGGATTACAACAAGAATCTCCTTGCTGTTTTGGAATGTGTTGTCCTTTTGGCAACAGTGGTTTTTTTGTTTGGGGTTTTTCCTTCTGTGCTACTAGGTTAATATATTATCTAAAAAGATAACCTTCTTCATTGCCGAATGCTTGAGGGAAGTGTTGAATTCCCATTCTTCTTGCATGACATCCTTTTGGTTCTCATTAAAAGATGACTGCATGTCTCTGTTTCTTATCATCTCTGTTTTATTCTTCAACTCTCAACAGGAGTGATGTGCACTGTGGTGAGCAAATGCTTCCTCTGTCTGTCTTGCTGATTTGAGATCTACTCCTATGAAGTGATCTGTCAGGCTGCCCTTGGTTAGAATGTGGTTTTACTTTCAGATTAGAAATCAAATGACGGATCAAACAAGAAGCAGCTAAGCAATGGTTTACTTTATATCAGACCAGCAAAACCTACTTGTTAATTCCCTGTAAATAAGGTAATGTTCAATACAGTGAGGTAAAAGCTGTTGAAAATCGAGCCACTTCTGAATGGCATTTATCCTGAATCACAGCTAATCTGATGTAATGACCTCTTAATACAGAAGCAAAGAAGTTCTCCAGGGCAAAAGAAGGTGTCTCAGTAATTTTCAGCATCAATGCACTACCTAAAGTGAAGGATAAAGAAGAGGTATTAGGCAGGCAAGATAATAACCCATAGCTGGTAGCCTGATCATAGTTACTAGTATATAGTTTTGCATAAATTACTTTATACAGATGATTTTTCACATCAGTAAAACTGCATTTAATATTTAAACCCAACTTTGTGATTTTCTATTCCACAGAGGTATTTATGACTATGAAAAGAAATCAGAGGCTTTAGAAATTCAGAATGTACTAAAAGGCATCAAATCTAACATTTTCTTATTTGAAAGATAACTAATAGCAGCTGCATCTATGTTGTGTCATAAAGAAGTGATGCAAGTACTTACCGATCTGTGCTCATTTGTTTCAAAGTATAGTATATGAAGATCTATGCACCTGCTTTATTTTTGAAAATGGCTACCAAACCTGACATGTAAAAATTTTTTTCTGTAGCAGCTACTTCCAAGATTTCATTGCCTGATTTATTTTGGTAGAATTATATTTGAAAATTGAATAGGGAAGGGAAAACCATGGAGCAGTAGAATTCTTTTAAAAAATTCAAATGTGCCTCAAGTGATGTGACAAAAGGATGCAACTTGAAATAAAATAAGTGATTTTAGTTTATATAGTCTTCAGTTTGTTTTTGTTCAACAGCACTTACAAGAATTGTTTGTATGATGTTAGACAGTCTTAGACAGGAGTTAATTAAATAAGCCTATTTCTAGAGGAAAAATAAAACGGTACTGAAGGGAAAATTAATGTGGCCTCTGTCTGTATTTTATTTAGGAAGTTAATCCTACAAGGAACTGCATGGTCCTCATTCAGTGAGCCCTGGCTGGGTGTATTTGTATGGGTAAGGAGAAAATATTGGAAGATACAGATTCTTGATTTAGTTTTTCTAAATCCTTTAAAGATTTCTAACTTTTATCCTAAATTTTGTCTGAGCCATCAGAATCTGCAAATTTATCTGAGAATTGCTTGAAAATCTACAGTAAGTCTGCTATTATTTCCTACCCCTTCTTGGTCTGGGATGGCTGTTAAGAGCAGTTTGTCTGTCTTAATGGAGTTTTAGCACTTTTCTCTCCTGGGAGAAATGAAACTGATGGGAAAAACAGGAAACCAAATATCTGAGCAACTTCAAAACCATTTGTGGTTTTGGTTTTAGAAATATGAAGCTTTTTTTAGGTGGAGGCACACATCTATTTTTCTGAAGCAATTTACAAGCCCATAAAAAGTTCATCAAACCAATGACCGTTAGTTGCTCCATTGTTATCCACACATTGCTGTGTTTAGATCACATAAATGCTACAGTAATATAGGTTAAAATTATTTGAATAAAACTGAAGTGATCCATTTCTTGAGAACTAAACATTAAGCAAACAGTTGAACAATCTATAAATCTTTTCCTGCTGTCACATGAATAAATATAACAGCTCTAGAACTGGGTCACTGTCAGATGAGAGCAGTAGGGAAATCTGTTTAATGGAACAGTGCAATTGGGAACTGAGTTCTTATTGGAAAACACCTGTTTCTTCCATTATTTCAGTAATATGAATATACTCTAGTGATCACATTTCCCATTTTTTAAAATTAAAGTTATAGGAAGAGAGCCCTCTTCAGCTTTGCTAAATCCTGGAAGAGCGCTCACAGATGGCTGAGAGTGTGTAATAGCTGAGAAAAGACATACTGTAGAGAGGATTTAGGATTGTCTGAGATGAGTCAAGTAATGGTTTCCCTGGTTCATGATATCCTCTAAATTTCTGCTATAGATTAGATTAAAATAGCTCATAGAAATTCATTTTAGGGATCATAAGGAGGTACCATTAATATTCATGGGCTAGATAAGATGCCTGAAGCAGGACAAGGTTTTTTTTTAATTACACTTAAATAATCCTTTTCTACAGTTTGCCGAGATGTTTTCTAGAGGTTAGTCCTCTTCTTAAAAATTAATAATAAAGGAAAGTAATATAAAATAAACTACATTTTAAGTGACTTCTGCTTGTGTCTGATTAAAACTTACCCGAAGAAAAAAGTATATCTGAACCAAGGCCTTGTGCCAGTAAAAGACAAAGTGTTTTGCCCTGTTTTTTCTCAAATAACTGTGGCTTTTATGTTTAGGTATACTTATCAGAAGAAGAAAGTCCCCCAGAATAGGTGTTGGAAAAGAAAAAAAATTTCTTCTGCTGTAGGAATCAATTTTCCTCCATATGAAAATAGAACCAGGAGGAGTTTCCAGGGCCATTTAGTCCCATCAAAAACATTGTACACACCCTTGCAGGTTGAATTTCAGGTTGTATATTTTAAATATTACACACACACACACAGAGTACTTGCATAGAGAAGCTGTTTCAAAATAACTCACATCTGATACTAAAATAAGAGCGTGAAACAACTTCATGTGTCAAGTCAGGCACTGTTTTGTAAATTTCTTGATTTTATACTGGAATAAAATTAGTTTCTATCTTTAGTGCAACATACACTCAAATGAGACAGAAGCAAGTGTCATTTGAGGTTATGCATTCTGTTGCTCAAAGTATGAACAACTTTGAGAAGACAGTTCTGAATACCTAATGTGTGTAATGGAAGGTAATAATACATAGAAATACAAAAGAAGAGGGCAATTGAACTCCAGGATGCATATTAATTTCCTTATCATATCTGGATTTTCTATTCGGTCAGCTATGTTTATATACTGAATGGACAGCTTTAAAGGTCTTGGCTTGACTACTGTTCTACTTAAGCTTGTATTGGCGACATTTCAGAGTAAGCATAAACTCATAATTTGCAATTCTCATCATAAAAACAAAGGTGGCTTTATTTTATAATACGTAAAAATGCAAAACAATGAGGTCTAATATTACTACATTCATTTGAACTTCTTCATCTATGATTCAGGGAAGTGTCTAAACAAATAAGCTGCATGGTGAAGTACTGCTAGTACTGTAGACTCACTTAGCCTTAGTCTTACTCATCAGTGAACCAAATAAGAAAGGTAATTATTATGATCAGTACCACTGTTTTTTAGATACTGCAATGAGACAATTTGTTTTACACAAGCTGTTTAATTGTATTCTAGAAACTGTCATTGCTGAGCAAGTTTTTGTGCAGTAAATGATTCACTAAATCCGTTTAGCTGTCTGTTTGCCAGTTATCCACAAGCAGCTCTGTTCACAGAACATCACTGAGTTTTTTTATTGTTCCCTGTGTCACTGCAAGAGTCTCATGTTCGGTGATTTTGTCTCTTAATTCACTGATTTATAAGGTATTGAGGAACAAGACTGAAATCAAGGTTTGACTAATCTGTATTTAGAGATTGTTAAAGATTGTTTAACAGATTGTTAAAACTAAGTTGCACTTACTTGAAAGAAGGAAGCAAAGGCTCATACATGTCCACTGAAAGTTTATAGAAAGGCTTTTCTTAATCAACTTTAAACAGTAAAGCACCACTATGAATGCTAGTAGAGTTAGAATAAACAGGGTGGTGAGAATATAAAATCAAAGTGGCTGAATTTATTTTAGGGAATATATTTTAAGTGTTTGCTCAGCAGTTATAACTACCAGTCAACTGCATTACAGTAGACAATGTAAAAATGAAAATTTTATTAACCCTTTGAGCCAGTTAGTAACTCTTATATAAATGAAGTTTTGCACTGGGTTTCATTAAGGGGAGAAATGTTCTTCTATTAAATGAGCAGATAAGTAAAAACTGAGAGCAATTTAGAACTAAGTAAGTGGTCTCTTGTAAATTCTCTGCCTACTCCATGCTTCATCTACAGCTTTTATGATAAGTGTTTGTGCAGAACATTAATTAAAGATATTTTTATCATAGCACCAGTTTGGGTAGGAGACAGCTGTGTGTACCTCATGGCAGATGGCTTTGTTTCTTTTAAGTTTACTGACAAAGAAGCATCCAGAAACGTGTAAAATAGTAAGAAGATTTCAAACTGGGAAATCAGCAACAGAGCATAAACAGATACATTTTTGACTAAATAATATTATGTGTAGCATTCAGGCCAAATGGGAAAAATGGTGTGGTGTATTAGACTTTGAAAGGATTTTTTTCCTATGTCATCAAGACAGTGAATCAGAATTTTTTAATAGCACTGACTGTTATTAATTTGCTACCACTGAAATACACTGTTATGTTTCAGTGTGTTGCATGTTGTGTTCTTCTTTTCCAAATATATTGACTGTAACAATATCCTCTAATAATACTATGTTTACTTCCTCCTAATGCCTTCATGTTCCTTTTTTACCTTATTCTCCCAATATATGGTGCCTATGTCAGAGAGTAAATACTGTTTCTCTGAGTATATAGATTCTATTTATCTTTCTTGTTTTTGAAAGAAGTGTAGAACTGTACTCATAATTTCTTATATACTTGCAGTAACTTCATTTGAATTGTGTTTTCTGACTTCTGATCTGTTACCAAAGTTCTGGACTCTGAGACCAGAAGAACAGTAAGCTTCTTAAGTCCTGTGGGAATAACTTTTCCATGTGTTCTCATATATAATTTTCACCACCATTTTACAAGAGTACATTTTTCCTGCTTTCCTTGCTGCTTTTTTTTACCAGAGTGCCAAGGAGATGGATGATAGTGGCATTAGACTATGGAATTAGTGAGAGCTCTTTGGCAGCTATTATGCAGTGTATCAATTTGCTGTGCTAAGATTTGGAGTATATTAGCTCTTACAAAATTTTTCATTGCCATTCATAACATCAACTGAGTTTTTCTGGAGTGTAAACATGGTAGCACAAAACGTTACCCATGCAATGGAATTTAAAATCTTCATCAAGATGTGCCTGAGAATGAAAACACTACAGGAGGTACTCCGAAACTTCT
The DNA here is from genome assembly GCF_023638135.1 of Falco biarmicus. Lineage (NCBI taxonomy): Eukaryota > Metazoa > Chordata > Aves > Falconiformes > Falconidae > Falco > Falco biarmicus. The sequence continues at coordinate 49,698,320 of NC_079311.1, read as the reverse complement.
TCAGGAAGCATTTCAGTTTTCTGTGGGCTGTAGACATTCAAGGTGCCCATAATAGCTTTCTTCCTAGACTTGAAGATTATGAGAAGGGTGTAAGAAACTGTCTTGTGGGAGCCAGAAAATACAGTCCTGTTTCCATTCTTGAGATGTGAGAGAAATCACAGGCTGTGCAGAAAAAAGTAAATTCAGCTCAGAGGGTTTACTTTGCTACTAAAAGTATCAGGGCAGGTGATAAATCATATTTCAGCCTGTCAACAGACTCTAAAGTTAATTTTTAAGAATCTTACTGATTGTTAACAAAAAATACATTCCTACATTGTTTCTTGGAAACCATAGCTTGATGCTGTTTTCCAGGATCATGATGGCTTGGCATGATTAAATGCAGTGGTGTGAAGCATGTGACATTTAAAGACATTTTTGTTCTTTTCATCATGGTGGCTGTTTCACAGCTGTTGAAACAGCACCTCATTTTTCTTTCCGAACTTTCTTTGAATATACTGTGACTCAATGCACTCTGTTGGAGATTCAAGAGAAATAATTTTCCCTTCACTCCTTATAATTGCCTGGATATCTGGACAGCAGGCAATGGCATGTTATGTATACTCCTATTAGTGCCAGATATTCTACTACAAATTGGCACTGAGTGTTGATAAGCCCCTACAACGTTCAAGTTCTTTGATAGCTATCTTCAGGAGATCTACAGCTGAATGTGGATGAAAAAACGTGGAAAAGAATGTACTTTACCTGTTAACAGACAATGTTCTTCCAGTTTAAAACTGAAATTTGAAAATCCAGGAGCTTTTAGCTTCATGGCTTTATCCACTTCTGCTATAGGGATGGAGTCTTCCAGACCTTCATGATTAAGATCATGAACACATTATTTCACTGCATTCTTAAAGGAAGATATTCTATGTAAAAACTTACTTCTGAATAAAGTCAGTCTAGTTTCTCTTTTGTATTGCTAACACAACTGTAAAACTTACAGATTGAACACCCAGAAGTTACACGCTTGAGCTTCAGATGTACCAGATGGTTGTGGAGAGACAAATCAGCTTCTTTTTAGGAAGTACCTCACTTTTGTGTGAAACAATGTCCAGTCACTAGATTGAGCTATAAGTTCTAATTTAGAAGAGTACATAATAAATTCTCTAGAATGTATTGCAACAGGAATATCAGGTATCGTCAAAAGCTGATTTTCTAGTACACTAGCACTGACATCCTGAATCAGACTGGTGTTCATCTGGTCCTGTGGTATGTATCCAGCTTGAGAAATTAGTGGCTTCAGTCAAAAGTACAGACATGGTGAGCAGACATAGTACAATCTGCCTTTATCAAATGGAACATATAGATGTCTCTGATTTTCATGTTCCCTGAACCCTAACAAGTACTACATATTCCAGTGTATGTTACCATTCACTGTGGTCACCCTGCATACTCTTCATATTAGTTTACATGTTGGGTTCTGTTCTAATCTATTTCAGTTTTGATCCTACTATACTCAGTTCATCCTTTGCTAGTGAGTTTCACAGATCAGTTGTCTTTGGTGAGTATGATCACACCACCCCCCTGTTTCAGCTGTACAGTTCTGGGCAGCTTGCAGGATTGGACAGTGGCATCTGAAGTCTGAGTCAATAGATCCATACTACTGATGAAAATACTATGTTTGGCAGGATGCCTAGTTGCTCATATACTAGTGGGATAGTCCCTTAAATCAGTAAAAAAATCCAGAATTAACATATTAAGAAGGTGGCTTGTCTAAAATGTGCAACAGTAAGGACCACTAGTGAAAGCTGTCAGGAGGTTTAGATCAACTGGAAGATTCTTTCCATCTGGATTTTTGATGTGTTTTAGGCTTTTTATCTGGAAACTCCTGTGCATCTTTTGTTTCTTTTAAACCTCTGCAAGCAGTGCTGCATTTTACTCTGGGTTGTGATAAACAGAAAGGAGTTGAAAGTAAAAAATATCTTTTAGAATTCCAGATCAAGGTATTTTACTCTGAAATACAAATCAAACCCTGAACAGACAGAACAGACGGGAAAAATTTTCCTGTTTTACATGGATGCCATACCAATGCCTGTAGCTTCAGGCTGGGAGAGAGTCAATTTCAAATTCGTTGAAGCCAGGCAGACCCTCAGAGGAGCCTCATGGCAGGCGTTTGGGAGCTTACCGAGAGGCTGTTTGGTCCTCTGCTCTGTCTGCCTCTGTGCAGACTTTCTTGGCTGCTGGATTCTGCCTCTGTCTGTGCCTCAACCATAAATGCATGCAGTAATCTTCTAGCATCAATCAGTAGCTGCTGGATGTTATACTTTCTCTAGCTGCTATTTCTTTCACTCACATATACCATGATTGGTTTTTTAGCTAAGGTGTACCAAGTTTTAAACAGAAAGATATGATAAACCACAGTGAAAAGCATTTTAGGAGGGAGTTCAGGCATAACGACTCTTTCTCTTGTAGAGTCTACTTACGCTAGTAGAGGATGCTATTTCATGCTCTCTAATCATCAGGTGGTAAGATACATAATTTTGAGACTGGATGCTTCTTCTAAAAGATGTATTTTCCTTCATTCAAAAGTTATTGATGAGTAATGCAGAGTACAGTGATGGCTTAATGTAGGAATTATTTGAAACTGTATAGCCTGATAATGAATGTGGCCTCTGGCCTTCCAGACTATGAAACTCTGAAAATGGTGATAAACACCATCAGGTGAGACTAAGAGATGTATTTAACACAAAACAAGTTTCAAATAACTCTGCCAAAAAAAGTTATGTGACTTATGTTCTAGAAAGCTCTCTCTTTTCTGACTAGGAACACAACACAGTGTAAAAGGGCTGCTCTGCTGTATGCAAAGATAGGGAGACAACCTATAGCAGAGGTGGTGAAGGGGACCTTGGTTGTGCTTGGGAGAGGTGGTGGGATTTATCATGAACTGGGAAGTGTGTGAGGAAGGTGTTCTCTGGCTGGATTCATCAGCTCATGGAGTTGGGCAGCTGCTGTGTCACTACCCACTGCACTTGGACAGCAGGGACTCAAACATTCTGAAAAGTGAATTATAGATATAGTATCTTGCTAAACAGTGCAGCCAGAAAGATGTATGGAAAGATGAATACATAACTAGAAAGTCCTGCTGTGATTTAGAAAAAAAGTATTTTTGTTAAAGCAGGTATAATTCTTCAGCTGGTATAAATCAGTAGCTTAAATGAAGCTGTGCTAATTTACTCCAGCTGGATATCTGGTCTGTTACTTGCTAGTTTGTGTCAAATACCCAGCCCCGCGATCATCATCCCCAGAAACCATTCAGCTCCTTATTTAGAGCATAAAGATCTGAGAGAAGTTAGAAATTCTGATTGCAAGAGTCTGACCCAGCTGACTTCATTGATAACACATGTGACAGAGGTTTGGTAAACTAAATATGGAGAGATAAAAAAAACCCCAACCCTCCAACTCAATAAAGACAAAGCTTTTCCCCCCCCCCCCCCCCAAGGGAGAAAAAGCAGCCCAACTCTTATATCCACATACTGTTCAGAATTAAAAGGACTCTCAAGTTATTAAAGCCAGTTTTACCATTGGAAGAAAGCATTACAAATCTCATCAAATGTATTTTTAAACTAAAATACAGGACATAAAATCCAATGTGAAGAAAAAGATCTGTCAGAGTCTATGAATCAAGTCTTCTAATACAAGGACAATCACAGTGGAAAGATTTACACAAAATCTCATGCCATGAAGCTACTCATTCTGATACTTTTCTTACCAGATGTCTTGATATTTCACAAGCATGAGAAAATCCTGGCTTCTATTTCAGCATTGTGCAAGCTGTCTGAAAAGGTTATGAATCTGATCACAAAACACAAAAAAGCCAATCACTGTATTGATGAAAACAGTGATAGGTTTTTCATTTGTGCTACCCAGTCAAGAAAGCGCATACTCACTTGGACTGAATAGAATTTGCAATGCTTTATTAGAAAGAAAGGAGGTAACTGAAACCTTTCTGATTGAATTGCAGGTCATAAAGATAATGTTACTACTGTTTTCTAATGTCTGTATCGGCTATTTGAAGTCTCTAGCTTGCTGTAAATACTGTATGATTTGATTGGCAGAGAATAGTATTAATATATTAAATACTATCCAGCAGTCTGACAGGACATTCCTGAAGTTCTGGTCCCTGATAAAGCAGCAAGATGGTCAGAGGCCCAACAATATGATAAGACTGTAATGAACAAACCGAGGTTTGCATAAAGAACCTCACCTTGTAAGAATGACCTTGTGATAATTGCCTTATTTTGCATTAACGTGATAGAGATACGATAAAATAAACAGGACCTTCCAACACCAGTACTTAAACTCTGTGCGACTAGGGTTTGAGCCAGAATCCATAGTGTCAGCTCAATGAATTTTATACAACATTCACTATTGTGTAACGCAATGAAGTTTAACAGTAAAAAAGAAGCAGAATTAGTAGTTCAGTTTCTTTGCTTAAAAATTCTCTGGTATTCATTGGTCTTGGGTCACAAAAGCCCAAGATTCAAGTACTAAAGAAAATGTGAAGACTATAATTGTGACATTCTATTTTCATGAGGAAAAAATTTTGCTCAGAACGACCAGCAAGACTGATGAAGCAATTCCAGAGAACTTACCCATTTCTTCTTCCAAAACTCAATGAAAACTGAAGGAAGCATAACAGATTCTATAGTTCAGCTGAAATAAAAAACTTCTGAGGAATGGGATTGAAGGAAGAACAATGACAACTTCTTCAAATTATTTGGTCTCTAGATTTAATTATATAATTTAATTATTTTCCTGGATGCACATTTGTCATTTGTTATTTCCGTACTACAGAAAAGGTGTATTTGTAGCATTTTTTCTTATATGCACAAAAATACCAAGTGCAGTAAGTCATGACAGCCCAAATACAGCTAATTATGAATATGTTGCAAAATAGTGGCAAATCTTTTGTGCTAATAATCTTTTGAAATTAGGTACTGCTGATTAGATAACATATGAAGATGACTGATCTTGCTAATCCCAGATGATTATTTGTTCATGCAATTTGGCATAGTTTGTTAGGAGGGTATTGCAGGTTAGTGACAAGGAGTATTGATAAATGAACATACTGAAGCTTGCAGAATGATTTCTGAAGTTGTTACTTGGTCTGCTTTCTTACATGGCACATACTGATTCTGACCATTTTAAAACTGATTCATCTTTTGAAAAATGACAGTGAAGTTAACTATTCACCTGTTGATGGTCAGCCAAGTGAGGCAACAAACAAGTAGTAGAAAATGTGTTCTCCAGACTGTATGTCTCTGTTTTCTTTAATTGTGTATCACATAGCAATTTGTGTGTCTGCTTTCAAGTATTTTGAGCAACAGTTTTTGTTTGGCATGTTTTTGAAATCAAATTTGGCTTCAATTCAGACACAATCTTGCTCAAACCACAGTAGTTTTTTATTGTTTGTTTGTTTGTTTTTTTTAAATAACTAGTTTGAGGAATGCAAGTCATACCCATCTAAATATTTCTTGTACATCCAGTAACTGAAAAACTAGATAATGCTCTCAAATACAATTCCAGCTCTTGTTCATGAAGCTTTCTCACATCTGTGAATTTTATGTTAGCTACAGCTAGAAAGAACACTCTAATCAGCAGAATTTAAAAGCAATTGTGTAACTTTGATTTGTTTGCTTCAGTGTGACTTCACCTTTTTTCCCTAGTCTGCTCTTCTTTTTTTTTTTTTTTCTTGTTTCTCCTTTTTTTCTGGTTCTTTCTCTGCTTCCCCCTCCCACGTTCTTTTTGGGCTAAGGTTGCTTAGCAGCAGGAGAATTGCTGTGTTTTTGTGCATTCTGCATTTTTGCCACTCCATTTAATGGGGCCATATTGGCTTTCTCCCTTGTTGGTACACTGTGGGTCAAGTGTAGGCGTGTGCATGCTTTACAAATTTATCCCCATCATTGCTAATGTCTGTCCAAGATGTTAGTAGCTGGTGGTTTTGTTTGAGGGACACTTTATGCTGTAATTCTGGAGTGCAAATCACTTTTTGTTTCTTTTGTTCATTTATAATGAGAGACTGAAATGGAGCTTAAATAATTCCTTCAATGAATACATTAACCAGACTCTTCTATTGTGGCTGTTTAAGAACTGAAAATAATTAGCACAAAGCCACATTTCCGTCACAAAGCTTTAAAAGAAATCAGGGCATTACCATTAAGATAATAATGAATTCAGTCTCTGTGGAAAGGGAGGGAGGAAAGAAAAAAAAGATTAAATATATTTCAAGACAAGCAGAAAGATTTCTGGTGGGAACATTTCACCACTGAATAAAACATCCCCTTGGGAAATAAATTGTTATTTGGGTTTGTTTTTTGAGGCATTTTGTGAGTACCTTCAGAGAAGCCAAATAAGAACCTCCTTCTCTAAAAATTCTAAACCTACAAACCCACTACGAACAGTAGCCATTTTCCTAAGAGACAGGCTGTTAATTCAGAAACAATATTATCATCTCTGTTTGGAAAGACTGGAATCAGAATGCAATATTGTTGATATTCAGGTCTCAGAAAAATATTTATTTTCCACAACAGTAAAGATTTGGTTGGTTTTGTTTGTTTCTGTCGTATGACTTATCCTTCCCAGGATATGCAATCCTATTTTGACATGTCAGAAGAAGATACTGCAGCAGTGAAAATGCTAGTTTAGGATTGACTTAATTTCTAAATCTAGACTTTTTCCCATTCTTCCATTTAAAAGAAAATTGGCAAGCTGAGAATCAAAGTCATAAAAAGTAAGGCTTGTAAGGCAAGAAATAGCTATTAACTGTCCATGTCAAGGAAAGCTGGGAACCCAACCTCTAAAGGTTGCCTTCCAAAAAAGAAAATAAATCTGCTTGAACAAAGAGAACTCCCCTTTAAACCAGACTAACAGGAAAGATTGGAATAAATCCTTTGGATAGCAGCTAGCTTAGACCTGAAACAGTCTTTTCTACCATCAGTAGAGATGCTGAACTTCTTCCAAGGGCAATAAAGAATTGAAGGTAAGAGAAAAACAGAGTGAACATCCCAAGAATCTTACTACTTTCTTACAAGCTTTCTACTTGCTGTGACTGCATGAGAGTTATGGTACAATCATGTGAATTTTATCCTCCTTTCTCATGTAGTGTTAAATTTTTTCTATATAATGACATCATGCCAGCAGGTGACTGTCAAGCATGCTAGTAACGGAGATGCCAATTTGAAAGCTATCTACACCCACATAAGCATATTTGTCACTGGGCTGTGGGGTCACTGGGATTTTAACCTCGTCACCTGTGGCAGATTTATTACAATAGCCCACAGTTTCCTTTAATTTTGTTACAGTGGCCTAGAAATGAAATATATCATCTGGTCTGAACTCACAAAAATGAAAAGAAAAAAAAAGCATTTTTTGTTTTATTCTTGCAAGAAAACCATTTATTTGGACTGAATCCAAACACAAAATTTTATAGAAGGGAAGGGGTTTTTCATGTGGAGAACAATCATCTTCACAGCCCTAGTTCAAATCTGTGAGAATGCAATAGTAAAAGAGAAAGAAAAAGCTAAGCTGGATGTATTACTACTGCCTAACAATCACATATTTTGTATTGGAGTCTACTTTATCTCTCAATTCACATTAGACATGGGTTCTTCTAGTGTCTGATTTAAAGCAAAAGCTGACTTCATGACAGTGAAAGCTTCAGATTATCAACTGTGTTACAAATGCATTGACATAGCTTCTCTGATTATCTAGGCCTGAATATTTCCCTATGGGGACCTAGAAAATTTGTTTGGAAAAGTCAGAATAATTCTGCAGGACCATGGTATTAATGTGTAATACAGAAGCATAGTGTTTGGAGAGTGATGTCCCTAATTAAGGGTAATATCTCCTTTTGCATGTACTCCTCTGAAAAACATAGTGTGCTCATACCCAAGACGTTCCCAGAAGGAAATATATTGAATAGTTTTTAAATTGTGCATAGCTTTCTGGCTCTCCATGGAGGCATGAAAACTGTTCAGAATGATTAATAGTGGCAGAATCAGTCTGTAATATCTCTGTGTATTTTCAGTTCTTACATGGACTTTGGTAAAGACAAACAGCTTTCAGAATTCAGATTTGGAGCCAGGCTATGACTGCTTCTAAATCTGGGACCTGGTGTTGGGCTTGTACCCCTCTCTACCCATCCTAATTCCATTTTGGAGGATAAAGTAAAAGAAAATTTGGATCAAAACTGCAGCACAAAACCATGGAAGATTAAGAGCAATGATAATTTTCTTGTTTCAGAAATCCCTATGAGATGTTGCTAAACATTTGCTTGAGGCACCAGTGCACACTAATTGAGTTTATTTGGTGGCTAGAAGCTGCTTAGACTCACCTGTGAGTCTTCTAGGATGTCTTTCCTTCTTCCTTCCACACACCTGATTGTAACTTGCAGGGCAAAGGGATACACTAGAGCTCTTGTCACCCATATAAATGTGTGACACTCTTTCACTTTTAAATATGTGGGCAATAAAGTGGAATGTTTTTGTCAGTTTTTACTATGAGTAATTCAGAGTTTAAATAGATGCGCAAGTTGCTGTGCTGTTTAGACTGGAGTTAAAACTGAAAGGCTGTTGCCTTCAGTAACTTAGCTTGATAAAAGTCTGCATTCCTCATCTATCACTATAAAAGCCCTTGCTACCTTTCTGGTATTTAATACTTCAATTTCTGTCATATGCTTCATGTTGTAATTTGTTTCTATCATAAAATCCAAGAGATTCAAGCCTAAGAATATTACTAACAAGGGAAAGTAATCCTTCTTATCATTGTCAAGACACTCTAGGTCTCTCAAAAAAACCCAGTAAGCTTAAGGAACCTGATTTTTAAAATCATTTTGTCAGAAGAAGCATTTTTATTGAACCAGTTTTTTCCTCAATTTTTTATATTAGAAATACTTTTCTGGGTGCTTAGGGCTTTAAATATCCAAAATAAGAAAAGCTTTGACTGAGCAACTGTTCCCTTGAAACTGCTCCTGGGATGTGCCCAAATAGTTAGTCATAAATATTTGAGGCCGCATTTGATATTTCTGCTTTTCAGGTGAGACACCTTGGAATCCCTCAGCCTCTGTGCTGAGAAAGGTGCTATCAAAGGTACCATGATTATTTGCACCAGATTCCTGGCCTGTATTGTTATTTCTGCGCCTCTTGAATTCAACAAAGTATCACTATTACACCTTGCTATCAAAGAATTGTTAGTAGTTTATTGCTGGTCACAGCAAAATTAATGAAGCTCCTTGCACAGTAGGACAGTACTCAAGCGCAAGAAAACTTAGACACTGTTGCATGGGATGCATCCTTCTGGCTTGTGTTAGGTTTTTTATTTTCTGATTCTGTGTTTGTCAGCCAGAGTCCTCAAAGATTTCTGGCCCATGGACTCACACCACTGGATCTAATGGAACAATTGATTTTTTGCACTCATCTAAGAGATATAGGAACCAAACTAAACTGAGAAAAACATTTTTGCTTACATATTTGCTGGAATTTTTTCTCACCTCAATTTCATAAAATCTCCTCTGTAATGTCTACGGGGCATCTGAATACCCTGACAGATTTCTTATGCTGAGAAACTGGTGCTGTGCTGTTGATCTTCATGCATGCATTAGTGAAACCTCATTTCCAACGCTGTTTGCAGGTTCTTGAAAAGTGACATATTGCTGCAGATGACTGCTGCTGCTAAGGTTCAGACATCTGCCAGGCCACTCTTCCTTTGTATGGTTTACTCGCTGCTTGAGAAGAGTTCAGTTGTCTTATTTTTGAAAATTCTTTTCTAAGTTGGTCTGATCATGAACTGGGGGAACAGAGATGAGAGATGTGGTTGGTGACTGTGTTACAATGATAATAGGTTTGCTGAGGGAAAGAAATGATGTGGTGATACATATGTAGCCAAGACTTTAATGAAACTGGAAAAATGGAAGGCAGTCTTTCCAGATCCAGATATTGATCCAATTTACGGACACTCAACTGATTGATTCCAGCTCTCTTGTAAGGATGACCATACTCTACTAGGACTACGTTCCATCAGCAGATGTATAAATTACAGTGAAACCAGGAGGAACTACTGACTAGTGCTCAAAGCAGAAAAGTGTATGATATAAATGAAGAGAGAGTAATCTTCTTTAGATGACTGCATCCTTTTCAGTTCTCTCATTTCTTCAAGACTTTAATATTCAGATTTTTTGATTAAAAACAAAACAAAAAAAAAAACAACAAAAAAAGGATTCATGCTCTCATTACTACAGTTCTTGGTTTTTATTTCTCATCTTCTTCCTACATTCTCAGTTTCCCAATGTCTTTTTTTGACTCTCTTGGTCTGTCTGTTCTTCCAGAATGGTGCCTCTGGCATCTACTTCCCTCCCATGTAATTATCAGCAGCTAAAGCATTAGTACTGATATGGTAAATAGTTAAGTTTTAAAGGTTAGCAATACTTTATTGAGATTGTTGATTCTGCTAATGCATCTGTTATGAAGGCTTTATTTTAACTATTGATAACAGGAAAATAACACAGTACTTCAGTAAGATTGGTTTCCTTTTGAAAACCAGTCAGAAATTACAATAACAGGAAGCGGACTACTCTTGTAAGGAAAAGATTTTGCAAAATCTGAGTATAGTTCTATAGAGGCAAAATAAATAAAGAAGAAAGATGAATAATAGGTGAGGAAGTGACTTTTTTTACACTTTGTAATTTGACTTCTGAAGCATGAAATTGTAAAAAAACTTAAAGAATCATAATTTTATCATTATATTTGCTGACCATAAGTGCTTAAAATCACAAGTAAAGTCTGTTTGTTGAAAGTAAAATAAAATTGAAAATTTCCTTTCTTGAAGTATTTTTTATTTTTCAACATTTTTTGCCACTCCATGAAACATGGTATGAAACATTTTTATGAACTATGAACTATTTCAGGGACATTCTTATTTGTAAGATAATGAATTGTCCATAATTTTTACTACAAAAATAATATGTGTCAGTAGCAGGGACTTCTTTTTCTTTTGGATACATGCATACTTCTTCCTTGGATACCCCTGAGGATTCTTCATTGCCATGACTCAATAGTAAAAGACTAATATCAGTGGGTGTTTCTCTCAATACTATCCACAAAATGGAAAGCTAAGTGTAAATTTTAAAACCCTACACTTGTAAAACTCTGTTCCTTTATGGAAAGTGGTTCTGTTTTTTGTTTTGTTTTGTTTAAACTTAAAATTTACAACAGAGGAGCTCAAAGCAGCTGAAAGAATTAAGTGCTCTGTGTTTTACTACAAGAGACAAGAGGCTTACGTCAGAAAAAGTCTGCTGTGTTAACCAGCATAAAGTTTGGATTCAGGGACTCTTTACTTCTTCCCATTACCCACTTCATATTAAGATATTCCCATGCCCCACTTTATTTTTATTAGCTCATCTCCTTCTAGTCACCCCGTTATAGCTGCACTAGTATTGCAGCAGCTCTGATCTCACTTCCCAGCTGGCAGGGAGGACTGCCTCCTCCCAAGCAGCAGTACCAACTCACTTGGAGGGAGTGGCAAGGCAAATCTATACTTCATCCTCCCCCTGGACACTACACATCATAATCATGGTATTCCCAAGCCCTTCTTTTTCTCTGAACTTCTCAGCTAGCACAAGCAGTGCCAGGATAACTATGGTATCTGGCTACACAGAAGGATGAATACAAGAAATGGTCATAATAAAAGCAGCAGAGCATGGGCTTTCTTCTTAGTAAAATAAATCTAGTAATAAAGCACTTGTAAGTCCTAGCAACAGTCCACTTCTGAGTCCTGAGCATATCTTAAATACATGAGGAAGTACTGTATCTACCATTTCTGATTCTAGTATCTTGTCCTTCAGATGGAGAAACAGGAAAAGATAATTCGAAACTCCAAACTCTGCAGTTATCATGTACAAGTATCTCACATAGCTTTATAGGAAGATGGATCAGTATCTCATATAAATAAATTTGTTAGACTTGCCTAAGTCATACTAGAGTTCAGTCTTGGTTGTCAAATACTAAACCACAAAATATTCTAAATATGGTGTGAAGTACTGAAAACTGAAAAACCTACTAGATTTCCATTTGATAATATGCTCCCTCTTTCTGGTTATTAACAACACTTATGGATATTTTTCATGTAGTGGAATTCTTTATAGTTGGTCTGATGAAAAGCAACATATTTCATTAAGGTGTAAAAATCCTTCCTTGACATTTCACCCATTTCCAACATCTAAAATTTACTTTATAGCTAAAAAAATAATAATAATCATCCTTTGTCTTGAATAACCAAAGAAAAAAAAGGATGTGCAAGCATGAAGAATGAGAGAATTTGTGTTCATTATTTATTTCCAAAACCTATAACAATGCCAAAATAATACCTAGGACATTTTGATACCCACTTAGCCATTTTGATAGGACATCGATTAGTTAGCCACTAACTGAAGAAACAACCTCCTTCTCAAGTAGCTTATATATCTTCCTAAACTTGAAAACAAAAGGTGTAAAGTCAATTTGAATGATTGTCAATGCATATGCATTTAAGTTGGCAAGCCAAAGTACATAAATTTTTTTCCAGCCCTCAGAAGTTTTAAGCTCTAACTTCTTATGGTAACACAGTCAAAATAGTGTACATGATCTGCTCCAAAGAATAAAAAATGCTCTCTAAATATTATTTCATTTCACCAAAGAGGTTTTAACTGGTAACTGCCTTATAGACCATTGTTTTCATTAATGGCAATGCTGACCAGTTAGAATCAGTTTTATAATGGAAGTCAAAGGACAATTAATGGACATTTTAATCTTCCAATCTGATATTATGATTGTGTCAATGACAGAATTAAACTTCTGCTTTTCCTAATATTGTGTTTTCCTTCTAGGTTTTTGGAGACCAAAATCAAGGAGCAGTTTTCCTACGTGAATTTACATTGATTCGGAGAGAAAGTCTTCATGATGATTTCCTGTCTGATTTACTGAATAACCACAAAACAGAAGATCCGGTAGGAATTTTCTATTATTCTAAAATATTTGATCTGAAATGCTTGCGGAAATATAGATTTTGGTGATAGGTTTTTAATTTTTCTCCATCAGTTTGTGGAAAATTACAAAATTAGATTTGCCACATAAAAATGTCACCCTAAAAATATCAGAAATTCCATGTACATAAAGACTTGTTCATAGGATGGGTGACAAATGCGTATGGAGTGTCATTATTTTAAGGACAGACTTTTTCAAAAGAAGCACACATTGGTCTTTTGCTTTCTAATGAAAATTTTTCTCATTCAGGACTTTGGCAGTCTAATTGGCTACTGTTGCTTGATTTGCACATGCAAAGGGTGCTTATTTTTTGTTAAATATGAATGAGTGAAGTTAAATTCACAGGTTATGTAAAAAACAAATAATGCTTTGAAAAGAACAATTTTATGAAATGCACCAAGGAATGTAACATACAGGGAAAACAGTTTTATGAAAAATATGGTTTTGTTCTCTTCCATGTATGCCTAGCAAGATATTTGTTTCAGGTCTGAAGGGTCTCATGTCTGTCTAGCAGCTAATACTCAGATGTTTTTGAAGAAAAGAATGTAGAAGTAAAGAACCCTGGAATCATTCTTAATCTTGCTTTAATATGAAACAAAGTAAGCAAGCTGATTTTAAACTGCAGTAAATTTATATGTCTGACATTTTCAAGGGCTGATACATTATGATATCCAATACATTCTGGTTTAACAGAAGTGGTGGTGCATTAGCGTCTTGTATTACCATGAATTGGTAATGTATTTTAGGGATTAAAGTTCAAAATAAAGACTCGATGGGACAGGAAAAGAAAAGTGATTCTAGAATAATTAAGTGTTGGCACAGCCATGCTTACCGCCTTTTTAATCAACTTTTTCTCATAGCTTCAGAGTTCATTGCCTGAAGTTACCATTCTTAGTGCATGAGTGAATGTTAGCCACTTATTGTTGGTGGGAGCATGTAGACCTAGGTCTTTGGAAGGATGGGGTAGTTGACTTTTGATAAGTCTTGTTGCTCAGGTCAAAGAATCCAGTTAACAAAAACAGTGAAGGTATTAAACAATCCATTGTGTTTGTGCTAATCCATCTGCTCTCAGAGAAGTATCCTTAGTGCTTTACAACTGCAAAAAGGCATTTCAGATCAAGCAAAAACAACACTGTTGTACCACTGTGGGTAATTTTAAGGCAGCTCAGGATTGTATTAAGCAACCATTTTAATGCAAGGACAATAAAGATTTTGAACATAGAGTGCCAGTCTTCTGCTACCCCCATCTGCTCATCAAGAAGGTATGGCTGAAATTGTTATTCATTAAAAACTTTTATTCTCTGTGGTCCAGAGAAGAAAGCAGCGTTTTATTACCATTTTGTCAGTACCAGTGGACTGATTTGTTGTTTTTCTGAGTTGTGCTGGTCTTAATACCTGTTTATAAGTATAACATGATTGTGTTCACACAAGCAAAAAGTACTCTGTGAATTATTCATAGATTTGACATAAAGGTAATGTTATTTTTTATTATTATTTCACAAGGATGATGTAATTCCTGTGATATTTTTGTGCAGCTATGTGTGTATGAAAACACAACTATTCTGAAAGAATATCACACAGAATGTATGATTCTGCAATCTTCATTTAGATATGATTTAAAGAACTTTTATTCCAACCTAATCTCTTTGTGTTATCATCTTCAACTATGGAAGCACATAATGTTTACTCTGCATGCTGATTCAGTAGGGAATGGGTAGTATGGAAGAGCTTGAAGTAGCTTTTCTTTGCTTTACCTGAAATATTTTAAATGTATGTGTGTACTCATGATGTTTTCTGTGTGCTACGCAGACTTTATTTCAAAGACAAACATTAATTTCAACAAGGGCTTTTCTCTGGCACTTCTTAGAAATTTCTTTTTCTTAAATACTAGTGAATTTGTTTTCCTAAATTTCTGTGGCATATATGGGATAGTTCCTATTTTATGGAATGGATGTAGGCTCAAAGGCTCACAGACATTAATGTCAAAAGCATCTACTTTTCTTGAGTGCTCTGTCTTAGACACAAGTATCTTTTTTTTCTTTTTTCCAATTCAACTCACATGTCATAGCAGTAACTTCAGGGGGGAACTATTGACCTCAGATGCAATCATGAGTGTCCAGCATCTTTGTCTATCAAGCTGAAGATAACAGGTAAGGCATCTACAGGAACAGAGTATGTGATTACTAATGTTAACAGAAAAAGTGCTGCAGGTGGCTGCAGTGGAGTGATACAAAATGTGTTGCAAAGGAAGAGATACATAATTTTCCAGAACTGAAAGCACAAGCTATATTTCAGGACCAATCTTTCTCAATTCATAGGACCAATCCTTTTTTTCCTGTAAGTTCCATGGAGATCATGATGTATCTCACGAGTAAAACTACTGTGAAGGTGTTTTTCTAACAAATGAGACACAGAGAAAACACCCTCTTGTATCACATTTCCCCAGTAAATCTCCCACTTTGGTTCTTTTCAGGAGTCTTGTGACTAAAATAGGGTAGGCTTATCTGTTTCCAACTTTTCAGAATCAGTGTGTGCATGGAGCCTCAATGAAAGCTGTGCAACTAGTATGTCATTCATCATATAGGAAAATCTTTAACCCTTGTATTTCCCCGATTATTATGTAAGCTGATTTGGTGCTTTCTGGGAAAATTCAGGCTGGTGATCCAGGTTCTGTCTGAAGAATGTGTGCTCAAACAAGACCATGTATGACTATTTTTGTGGGAAAGTGAGAACGTCCAAAAAGGTTGATTCACTTATGATGCTGGAAAATAATGTCCTCGTAACTCCATAACCATCTGGGAAAAGAGATACATTTCCAGACATGCCAGATAATCCTTTACAGTATAAATGAGAGAGTGGCCACAGTTAGCAAGCAGACATATAGTTTTATGGGCCTATGCCTTAGTGCTGTTAGCAGCGATGCTATAATAGCACCTTGCAATTCCCAGCAAAACCTGGGAGAGAACAGAAGAACTTTTCTTTTGTAACCAGTTACTGCAGCAATTATATGCTTAATGAGAAAATCCATTACCTGCTTGTGAGGCAGTTGTAAGCAACTGTTTGCAAGCTAGTGTGCTAAAAAGTAAGTTAGCCCAAATATCTTAGCTTGCAATAGTCAATGTTCAATGAAGAACACAGAACTGTACGTCGGCTTTTTTGCTGTACCATAGTGGATGCCTCGTTTATACAATCTGTAGGCTTTAACTTAATTATTGAAATAGCTCACAGAGATGCTTTCCGTATCTTTAAATTTTATTTCCATTCTTCCAAATCATAGAATCATGAGGTTGGAAAAGGCCTTTGTGATCAAGTTCCCACTGTTAAGCTAACGCTGCCAAGTTCACCTCTAAACCTCTAAGCACTACTTCTATGCATTTTTTTAACAGTTTCAGGGATCGTGATTCCACCACCTCCCTGGGCAGCCTGTTACAAGGCCTGACCATCCTTTCAGTGAAGAAATTTTTCCTAATAGCCAGTCTAAACATCCCCTGATGCAACTTGAGGCCATTGCCTCCTGTCCTGTAGCTTGTTACCTGGGAGAAGAGACCAACACGCACCCACCTACAGCCTCCATTCAGGTAGCTACAGGGTGCGATAAGGTCCCGCCTGAGCCTCCTCTTCTCCAGAGTAAACATCCCCAGTTCCCTCAGCTGCTCTTCCAAAGACCTGGACTCTAATGTGATTTAGCATCTTACTTGATTTAGGCATTGGGTCTTAGAGTTTCCATTTTAATATAAGCACTAAAATCTAAGCCTATTGGTGCAGCTCTACCATCATTAGCTCCAGGGGGAGAAATAACTATAACCCAGAGGAAGATTTATATTTTTATCATTTTCTGTCTTGTGCAAAGCCAATAGCTGAGATTACAGTAATGAAATTATTCAAAGGAAGCCACTGAGGTATGAAACTCAATTCCTAAATTATGTTGGTTTTCTTTCTTTTTCTGGAAAAACTGAAATAATTTAAGAACTAGGGCAAAATTTTTAAAATATAATAGAGCACATGGATTTAGAATGTTTAGTGGAAACAAAACTTAAGGAAATTCATAATTTAAAGAATTTTTCAAAGATTATTCCTACTAAAATTTTCTGAAAGTTCCTATTTATATGTTCCTGAAAGTCAGGGATAATAGTATTTGGGATTCATGAATCCTGAGGTAACTCTATAAGAAGTAACCACTATACTGAGAAATTATTTTAAAACTTAGGTAAAAATCCAAAGTTTTCTGTGCTGAGGTCTGATCTGGATATAAAGCTATTGGCTAGAATTTCTCTACATCGCTATGAAGCAAGAATGAAAGCAGGCCCTGTATATAGTGAAGAAAATCTAAGATGTGTGTCTGGACTTTGTGGGTTTTTCCTGTGTAACAGGAAATTCTGTTGTTTACAGTGTACTGCTTATGCATTTCAGATAGAGGAGATAGTTTTCAGAATTTAAATATTACTAGCATTTTATTTATGCTATTTCTTGAGCCATACTTTTTTTGTTCCTCTGCACTCTGAATTATTTGATGTGTACCAGTAGAGAATGCTCAGCCTGTTGAGTAAGGAATTTCCAAGTGTCTCAGCTAAAGATCACTTATTTCTAAATGATTACAAAACTGCTGCAGAATCCAGCTTTGAGCTCCTTAGGGATGGGAAATAACCAGACCACAGGAATTACAAGGCCTGCCCCATGCAAAAGCTGACATAACAGATAAAGAAAAATACTTTGATGATAGGAAGGACTCTTGTCTGACTAGGCTTAGCTTGTATTTTGCTCATTGTAGAGAACAACTCTCCCTGGTGCAAGTTAAGACAGTCCCAAGTATGTTGTTGCCAACCCAATCATTTGAAAATCATGAGTCCATCCTGGTAAAACCATGAGATTGATCTCAATATTTTGGGGTGTAAAGCAGAGCTGCTTGCATTTCCACTTGCACCCAAAGGCCAGTGATTTTTTAAGGGTTCTCTGGAAAATAATGTCCTCTGAGAGATCCGTATCAAACTGGGGCTTTGTCTGAGGTGTTAAGGTCAGCAGTGGAAAACAGTTAGGGCACAGGCATCTCACAGGACACCTCTAGCAGCTGGCCATGCAAGCAGCATGGCAGAACATGGCTTGTGAAGCTCACTGTCATGTCATAACCACTTGGTTTCCTTAGAACAACAGGATGCTCCTAGGCCACAGGTTAAACATCATAGCTGTGGGAGAATCTCCTATCTTTTCAGTTTTTTCAGTGAAATGGAAGCTTAACTGCAGATAGTGGGATTCACTTTTTCCACATAACCTGGCTCGGCTCTTTCATCAGAAAAATCACTCAGCCACTGGTTGATAAATTGTGTTCTGATTTTACTGAGTCACATGATCCTTTGTGTTAGTGTTCTCATAACTGGTAATTGTCAAGTTCTTTAATATATCAGTAATCTTTAAAAAAAATGTTTTGTTAAACTTCTGTGTCATGATTCAACATGCATTCATTACTGTTCCTTATCTACTTGCTGTTTTGAGCATGGACTCTTTTCAGTGAAAATAATTTCCTGCCACAAATGTTTTGAAATTTTTTATTCTATACTTTAAAAAATTGTTACTTGTTTTCTCCAGACTAAGTTGCTCTTATTTGATCAAGGTTTTCATGTTAAAGTTTCACCTGCTTTAAAGAAGGTAGGTATTAAATACATTCAGAGATCTGTGGATCATAGAAAACAAAAAATAGGATAGACCACTGGCATTTCCCATTTACCTTATTTCTAAATACCAAAAGGTTCTAATGCTTTCTTGTCCGCTTGTCCATTTTTCTGATTGCTTCTTTAATGATATTATTTACATCACTTTAAAAATAGAAGCATGACCACTGAATGCTTTGGATCCCAAAATGTTCCTATTTTTTCTTTTTCTGTAAGAAAGCCAATCAAGAAACTGCTTGGGGGAGGGGGGGATGGGAGCGGGGAAAGAGGGCAAGATTACATTCCAAAGCTTTGAATCCAGGTTGCTCAGCTGCCAAAACTGTCCTGTGACTGTATCTAGTGCTGGAGTTACGCAGGGGGAAAGGGAGCTGGTTTTAGAAAGACTGAGTTATTAACCTTGCCCACATTAGGAAAATGAAAAATTGAAATACAACTAAACCATGGTTTGTGTAATGATATAAAACTGTTTGGTCTACCACAGTACTTAAACAGAGTTAGATTTATTAATTTCTGTTCCAGTTACCTCCTTCCTACAATGGAAAATTTCCCTAGTTTCTGTCAGATTAAGTAGCATATCTGTTTGTTTCAGTGCAGTACTGGGATCTCCTTTTTCAGTACACTGTTTCCACGATATATGAGCTTAATTCAAATAACTAGTAACTTATTTTGCACTAATACAATATGGTAATGATCTTTATGTGTGCAAGTTGTCCTTCTGTACATTTTAATAAAGGTCTTCTGAAACTAAATTACAACTGTAGTGTAAATAGTCCATGAAGGAAATTAGGCAACAAGGGTTATTACACTCAAAATATGTATATTTCTAGCTTTTCAAAGCAAACATTCAACATTGTTTTATAAGACTGTGCTTTACTAAAATGAGCCACTCCTCTTTTTTATGTAATCAGCAAAATTTATATAATAATTGTAATGGAATTTATCAATTAAAGTACAATGAGTGAAGGGTAAGCATCAAGTAGATGAAAGAATACTTTATAAAAGGTCTCTAGCAAATAAGACAGGATGCTGACCCGATGTATTCCAAACATCCTGCTCTGTCTCAGGTCATAAATTTCACCTCTATTTGTTCTATAGAAGGCAGAGCACGAGTGGAAAGAACTATCTTAACAACTAGTGATGCTAAGAGTGGCTCATTTAAATGTTTTGGAGGAAAGTGCTCCTTTTTGTTGGACTTCGATTACAACCTTGACTAAGTTTACCTTTTTCTATTGTTAGGCAAATGTTTGCTGATTTTCTATTTTATAAATATTAACTGATCACACTAGTAAAAAATATGGTTGCATAGCTTTAGCTGCTTGCAAGTTTACCATTCCTCATACCTTCACATTTATGTGTAGGCTGGTATATCTTTGAAGTTCTGTTAGTTTTATTTCTTTCTTTGTATGTACATATATACCATATATAGCTAATTGCAGATGTAGGTACTATGCACTCATACCCCTTTATAATCTGCATTTGCCTGTCTAGATGCCATGTTTGCAACATGAGCCTTGGAAGTCTAAAGCAATGTAGACATTTTAAGAAATGCTCAGTGCTAAGTTGTGCGAGACAGACTAGAGGAACAACTCACAGCTTAATCTTTCAGGTTTGCTTTTCTGGTAGTTATAAAGAGACTTCTGACTATGGCCTGTGATGCCTTAGAACACAGGCTTTTCAAGAACAATTCTCTTGCTTCCCAGTTCTATAGAGCTCTCTTAGCTGTGCTGAATATAGGCACAGAGACTTCAGGATTAACATTGCCTCTTAATAGTGACTTTGTCTGCAGTCCTCCATCTTTGGTCAATGCCTCTCAGCATCACTGCAAATGAAAAGGGTTTTTTTTGTTGTTCTGTGGTCCCATGGGCCCATGCTGCCTCCTGATGATAGGGACTGGAGAATCCAGCCTAGGGAGCCTTGACTGTCTAGGGGAGAGGTAACACATCAAAGGGATTAGAGAATGTTAGAAATTCTTAAACTTTTCCCTTTTTGGGCCACTCTAAGCTATGCCAAGCCTTTATTCCTAGAAAAATTATACTACTGAAAAATCACTGGCAGAGTTCAGAGTCTAAATTTAGTTTTCTGACCTAAAAGTAAGTGTATATGCCTGCATATTTCCTAGCTGTCTATCCTGGCCTGGTATATTGAGTTGCCTCAGGTGTAAGACACTGGTGAAGGGTTTTGGAAACTCCGGCTTCTGAACTGTGTTAAGTAGGACACTTCCAATTTCAGTATCAGCAAATAGCAGTGGTGGATGAGTATATGGTTTTCACCGATGATCAGAAGGCTTGGATTCTAACATTTTCAATGTCAGTACCAGAAAACCTTTGTTTCTTTTTCCCTAGGTCTCTTCCCCACCCCCCCTCCCCCACCCCCCCACCCCTTTTTTTTTAAGGTTGTTAATTTCATCTTCATCTCATGGTTGCCATAAAACTTACAGTGATGGTATTCAAAAGTGTAAACTTTTACAGTGACTTTGTACAAGCATACCTATAGACAAAACTCATATGTTTCCATGTTCAAATAAAGAAATCAGCCAGTGGGTTTGTAGACCTGGCTAAAGCCCATACATGGTCAGAATCAAGTGCTTGCTTGCAGAACAGTTTTCTAGCATTTACTCTGCTCCTAATATCTAGATTTAGAATCATAATTACTTGAAAAGCTATGAATGGATGGCCACAGAATCTGAATAAATCCTAAATTTCTCATCCTCAGCTGCAGCACCCTTAAGCACAATGTGGTTTCAGTAATCAGTTGCCACATACCAGATTGCTAAATCATGATTAATGCGTTTAATCTGTTAGCATTTTTAATTAACATTCCATAATTGTCTTATTAAATCCTTATCTGAAGATTACATTCAAGTCAGCTAGTTTTATTCTTGTACGCTTTCCATGGCTTCTCTTCCTTACTTGCAGCTTTCAGATTAGCAGTGCAGGCCTGTATCCAAATATGTTGGCTGTACTCCATTATGCCTTATAACAAGATGTTTGTGAGTCTGATCATACAAAGTTTTTTGCAGACTTTTGGGAAAGCAAGCAGCAAAAGACTATTGGCAGAGCCTAAACCCTGGATTTATCAGAAAAATTCTGCTACACGGTGTAGGACATATATAATATCTAGCCTTGAAATGACAATCCATTGTAATACTTTTTTTGCTACATGAAGACTGTTGCTGGGGTGTGCTTTCAAAAGAAATGTGTTGCATTTTTGCATCATCTTGTACAACCTTTTATGCCTACAGTGTCTTATCCAAAGAGTATTAGTTATTTATCATTCTACAGAGAGATTACTATTTGAATAGGAAGCTTATTTCTGTTTCATGTAGGCTTTTGCTCTACATCATTCTTGTCTGATCTCCTTCAGTAGCAGCAATATTTGTTCTTCCCTTTTCTGCAGGAGGAATAGTGTGGTCACTGGAACAATCTTCTTTTTTGAATATTAATGTGTTATGATAGGTATTTATTATCATTCCTATTTATGATGAAGACAGGGGTGAATCTGTATTAGCACCAGAAGATAGTGAGATCTGGACAGGAAGGAAGGGTGGGATATCATCCCTCTGGTAATTCATTTTTCAGTGTAGTACTCACCCCTAAGAAAGTTCTTTTCATGCAGAGATGAGTTTTCGCTATACTGTACTGGATCACAGAAATAAATCTGTTGACCACTCCCTGTGTACTGAATTCAGTTTTCACACGCTGTATACCTTGCCTGTCATGCATCTTCTGGACTAAGATCTGGGTCAAGAATTTTACTCAAAACTTATGGGGAGCAAAAGATGGGTTTAATGAGGTCTAAGGACTCAGAGCAAGTTCCTTCACTTGGCACTGAATATTCTAGATGCCATCTTCTACATGATGATAATTTTTGCTTCTTTCCCATCATAGGAAAAGAAAACTCTGTGGAAAACTCTGTTGCATTTTTGTGCTGCAAGAAAGGTGTGATGAGGCTTTTATTCCTGTATGCATTGCTGACCAGTTGTTTTACCTTCATCAGAGATATTTCTTTTTGCCTTCAGTTATGTGTGATTTAAACCGGAATTGTGATAAAATAGCTAGTAGAAGGATTTCTCATCTTTTTACACTAAACTTGATGAAGCACTCTGGCTTACATATATGAATCTAAAACAATCAAATAGATTATTTTTAAAATTTATTAAGAAATGTGCTTAAGGATCTCCAAGGTATATTGCATATTCTGTGTCTATTTAGAAACTATAGTTTGGTGTATAGTGAAGTTGGATCCACAGAGTCTGGAATATGTGTGTATGAATTTTTCTCTCTTTGGTTTTAACCTACAGAGAAGAAAATATGGGAGTGATTTATTCCAAAAGCATCTCTATAAGCTTCTTATTTCTCCCTTCCCCCACCCCCAAAAAAGCCCCAAAACAAACAATCAAACAAAAAAAACACCAACAAAAGAGTCAGCCTGTTCTACCTCTTTGTCTTAAGCTGGTGAACTTGTTGGAAGGCTGATAATATCTGAAATAGAATTAGGTATAGTATTGTCAGTAATACTGAGGGAATTTTTAATATTTAATTCAAAACCACTTGCTTTTTGTGGTTTCAAAATCCAGGAAGATGTTAGAGGTCTGCTTTGATGAAGTTGCTTGAAAAGGAGCAATGAAGGGAGAGAGAAAAAAAAATTGTAAAGACAAAATATTTTTTTTGGGCAGGTATATTGGGCAGGTATTTGTTCTGTCCTCTTGTTTCTGAACTGAGAATCTGCTAAGCTTAGTGCATAGCTTAGGCTTTTTTGAATTTCAGCAAACAAAGCTGCATTTTAATTTAAATTGCTTTTTTAGCAACAAGTATGAATTTACAGTATAGGAATATGTCTTCGCTGACTTATACAGACATTTACTTCTTTTTTTTCCCAAAAAACCTGTTTTAATTATGTTAACAAATGTGCTTGCTTGATGTTTTATTTAACCAAATCCACATTTCAACATACTGCTGGAAATTCCCACTATTATTATATGCAGATACAGCTCAGTCATTTGGTTTCCTTGAGTATCTCTGTGTACTTAAATGTCCATGAGAAACTATGCAAAATAACGCTAGCAAAATTATTTTGTACTATATCCTGTTTATCAGCCTTGGCATACAGAATGGAAGAAAAATCACTTCAGCAAACTTCACTGTCTTTGCACTATTTATAGTAGAGGGAAAATTGTGGGGTTAAATCCTTACAGACTGTTTCATGAGTTTAAAATTAACTTTATGATAGTTCATAATTGCTCAATTTGCACTCACTTGGTAGTGTAGATATGAATAATTGACTTCCTGTTCAGGTCTCTTTGGCAGTGTCTTCTGGGTCTTAATTTTCTATGTTTTTCCCAGTCTTTCTGATGATGTATGGTCATTAGGAAATTAAGTAGTCACAGGAAATAATAAAGAGAAGCAGGAGGTTGGGAAGGTGTAGGGAACAGGCAATGTTCTTTGCAACAGGAAACAATAAGTCAATAATTGATTGAACTGATGAGTGGAAAGGCATTAAGGATTGAGCAGAAAGAGGTAGTGAGTCTGATGCTACAAAAAAAAACAAGTGAGCATGTGAAGATTTTGGGCAGATGCATCAAGGCAAATTCTGCTGCATGATGAAAGTGGACGAGTACCTCTGGAAATAGACAGAAGGGCAGGATCACTCTAATTCGAGATGCTATAAACCCATTCCAAGCAAGCCTAATTACTTTTTGTTTGCAAGAAGAATCACAGACCCACGTGCTTGCACAGGCTGGCAGGGACCTGGGGAGGTGTCTAGTCAGGAGGTCAAACCAGGCTGCACAGGGCTTCACACAGTCGGGACATGAAGCTCTACAGGCAGGAGACATCCCACCTTCGCCAGGGCCCCCGCCCCACTGCTGGGCTGTCCTCCTGGGTAAAAGGCTTCTCCTTAGCCCTAGCTTAAGCCTCTTCTGTTTCAGCTTGTGCTTCTTTCTCTCACCATCCCTCCATGCACTGCTGTGAAGAGCCCAGCTGCACCTCTTTCCTCCATTCCTTTCCATCATTGCCAGGGATGCTGCTGGCTGCCCCTAAAGCCATCCCTCACATCACCTGGCAGAAGCAGCGCTGGTCCCACAGCTTCTCCCCACGAGGCGGGGACTCCAGCCCCACCGCCTTGCTGCCTTCCTCTCAGCTCCAGCCAGTCAATGTCTTTCTTGCACGCAGGGTGATATTCCTGATTGATCTGATGAACCTCCCTCGCTCTTGTCTTGTGCTCACATGCCCATGCAATGTGTCCCTTGTTGCTGCCCAGATGTACAGGTGTCCCCTGCTTAGCTCACTGCCTGCCAGATTCATCCCCCAGAGCTGCTCCCTGGCCCCAGTGGCCCCAGCCTGCATCCCACAGTGTTTTGCCTTCCTGGGGAAATTGTTCCTGTTAGCAAATTTCTGTCAAAGTCCCCCTGGATGGCAACCATGACCTCAAGGACATAAGCCGTTCAAACATAGTAGTTTCAAAATGTAAGTAACCATGTCCAAGGTAGTCACATGAACAAAACATTGCTGTCCACAGAAGGTCCGGTAGGAATAGGTGCGAAAATATAGGCAGGAATAACAAAGAATAAATTGTCCGGTTATAAAATGCTTAAGATCGCAAGATCGCATTGTGAATTTAGTCAGTCTCACAGGCTGTCATTCTGTGTTCAGCAGCAGCTACAAACTGAAGATTTCAGTACATCAGTGTTTTAGGAGAGTTGCAACATAAGCAAAAGGAATCACCTATGGCTGTTCCATACTAACTTACTGGTAGAAGTGCTAACACCCTTGTATGCCAAAGTGACAAATAAAGTAGGGAGTCTAGAATCAGGGAGGAAATGGTTTAGATAGAGGTATTTTTAATCATAAACAGGCATAAGCCTAGGGAATGTTACAGTATCATAAACACCACATACATACCTTGTTATATTAATGGACCATTAAAAGAACAGCTAATTAACAAATGTGACCCTCTCCTGCATTGCTGTTTTCTGTACAGAAACTTTTATTTCTCTTTCTTTGTTTAGGCCCCAATAGTGGTGTTATTTGTGTGGGGTTTTCTTTTTTTTTAACTTGGATTTGCTTCAAAATTTGGGGCGAAAACTAAGGCTAAGATTTCTGGTTTTACTTCTGGTTTTGAGGTCTTTGTCTCATGATAATTTTTCTACTGCAGCATGTAATCTGAAGGGTAAATCACAGCATACTAAATTCCAATAAATTGCCTTATAAAATCAATACAAAACACACACTAGGCTGCATAGGATAGCAGAAGTACAGACACGTGCTGAAGCCTTTTATTACATTTAGCTTTGAGAATAACGGATATTGTTTCTTAGTGAGAAAAACTAAGAACCAAGTGACAGAACACTGGGGAAGATGTGCCACTGTTCTTAATTAGGAGATATAGTGCTGACATCTAAAGCCGCATTCACAATATCAAATTTAAATGTAACTTGAAGGTTACAGTTCATATATTTCTGTATGGTGTTCCACAAGGGTAATCTCCTGTATACCTGTGTGCTCAGAGCTTGCTGTTTAAACAGGTAGAGAGAGGTATGGGTTTGGGTTTTTTAATATAAAAAGATGAAGGCTAGAAGAGGAATATTTCTATCTACATAGCTATGCATGTTTCTTCCCTATATGTAATACAAATACATGTACAAATACAAATACATACTCTTAATTGGTCTTAGCTCTTTCATTAACTTTATGGTTCTTTATACAGTTAATGTTGGTTATATTAAATTTACAAAGAACAGAATAATTTAAAACTTCCTAAATAGTTAAACTAATGCTTTAAAAGCATAGATACAAATAATCATATTTGTTGATTTTAAGTATCTCTGTATGGACATAAACTTATATAGCAGTAAATATGTGTTTATACTGCTAGACATAAATGTGAGGTGAAGATAAATATTATTGTTATCTATCCCTAATGTGTGTTTTCAGATATACCATTCAGCTACAGAAGAGAAAATAATTATGAGTTAGAACATACTATGGTTTAATGAAGCAAATTCCAAATTAAAAAAAAATAATCCTGGAATTCACCATTATGGATTTTACAGTATCCCAATTATTAATAAAAATAAAATAAAAAAAAAGAAAAAAAATTTAAAACATGGTTTGAGATCAGCAATGGAAAATGACCTGACATGTCAGATTACCCATCTGCTGTAATTTTTGTCCTTATTAACTAACTAAAAATCAGAAGATTACCATTAATATTTATGGGCAATCTTTTGCTTTCTTTTTGCTGTAATATTTACAGCTGTAGTCAAGCAGCTTGTGGACTGTAGACCTTTGCTATTATTTTAGCTGAAAGACATTGCTTATGGTAACAAGAAATGCTTTTGATACTGTTCTTTTTGAGGCCTACATTAAAATACATTGCCTGTTGGCCAGTAAAGGTTACAGAGCACCTTTAAATTGACATCATACCATACCAGTTAAGAGGTACACTTGAGAAAGAGGAATTTTTCCTTGACTTTTACCTGAGCTCTGCAGATAATAAAAGCTAGCATATTGTCTTGTGAAATTCTATATAAATGCATGGTTGCAAACATATTGTTCCTAATCATACATGAACAATAATAATAGAAATCATCCCCTTTGATTTTTTTTTTGTGTTGATATTAGTTAGAAACAGGTTGAAATAAATAAACAGTAAAGAAAACCAAGGATTTTATTATTTACTTCTCAATCATTTCTTCTTCTTTATTTTTCCCAATTCCTAAGTCTTTCTTAAAAATTTCAGGTTATTGTATCCTTCTTTCCCTCTGGATATGCCTGGGCTGTCTTTTTCTGCTATTTCTACTCTTTCCCTCCTTAAAAAATTGTCTAGTTCTGTGGGATATAAAGTGGGATCTGTGTTAACCAAGTCTTGCCAGTTTCCACATCTGTTTTTTCAATAATTTCTGTGTTAAATTTTATTTTTTAAATGACAATCCTATAGTTCATCTCTGAAAAGTCTGTATAGGACCCAAGTAAAGCTAAGGATATTTGACTATAATCTTCTGTGAGGCTTGTGCATGCACTTCCTTTTGAGCAAACTATCTTCAAATTTAGTGCATAAATTTAACAAGGGGGAAAGACACAAAGAAATATATGAATGGAATATACCGCTTGTGGCAGGAAACTTCCTACTGTAATTCATTTTTTAAACCTTTCTGACTCATCAAAATTCTATTTTATTGCTTTTGGTGCTTTTGGTGCCTCATTGCTTTGATAGGTAGAAATATTACTTCCAACTTCGCTTATGTTGTGTTTTACAGTTATCTTACAAAAGAAATCTGCTAAGAATATGCTGCCAGATTATTTTTTAAATGTTTTTTAAACTCCTTGATGCAGTGGAATGGATGGATAGCTTTCTGCCTTCTGACTTGAGAGCCTTAAACTGCTGATGACTTCCTTACATGGCTGCTTTCCTTTCCATGTCATGAGTCCTATTTCAGGTTTTAACTTTTTCCTTATACTCTATATCACCTTTCTTTATGGGAGGAAAAATCTTTACATGATTTCCCAATTGTGTATAAATATACTTTCACCTCAACTCGATCCTCACTGCAGAACCGCCTTTTTTCTTTACCTTGTGTATTTATTCACATTATTGCATTTATTAGTTATAGCCTGAAAGACCTCTTACCTTGTGTATTTATTCACATTATTGCATTTATTAGTTATAGCCTGAAAGACCTCTTCACATTTACTTCACAAAGTCTAATGGCTAGGGCAGAATTGTCTATTTTTCATGAGACTATTTTCTGTGACAAGTTCTATAATTTCTCTGTCTAAATTACCAGATTTAATATAGGACTTCCTCTTACAGGTTTAGTGACTCATTGGTGAATAACTGTCTGAGCTGCTGCATCCAGAAATCTCAGTATCTTGTTAGTAACTATCCATGTTTGGAAAGGTAGCCTTCTGTAGTGACACAATTCCTATTAATTTCAGTTCCTCCAGTAACATTGCAGAAATCTGTATCCAAAACCAATCCCTGATTGTCCCTACATGAGAACATTTTAATTGAGCTAATGTCTTTTTTAAAACACTGTGTCCCTTCTTATTGTTTTGCAGGCTTTAACAACCAAGTGATTTTATAGTGGAACAATTTTAACCAATTTGAAAAAAAAATAGCAAGAGGAAGTGTTCCAGGATAAGGTTTGTAGGTGACACTGGCCTGAAAGTGAGAGAAGGCAGCTGAATATCATTGATATATTGTATATACACTTCTGCTTTTGCTCTTGTCTTGCAGCATGTATAATACTTTCCAGCAGCTACATTCTTGTCATAATTATAGTTCCCCAGAGTGGGAATCTCCAGTTTCAGGAATTCATATGCCCTTAAAATGTTTTTCTTGTACTTCAGAAATTATATCCTGTCTATTGTGCTGCCTGGGGTCCTTGCTCAAGTGCATTTTTCCTCCTTCTACATCCAGGCTACAGTCTTACATGATCGTGTGACTTACGCTTCCACCTGTATTGGTACACTTCTATTCCTTTTAACCCTTTGTCCATTATCATGTTGCCATTTGCCTGTTTCCTTTATTCTCCTCTGTACCACGGTCAGGTGAGGAATGTGTGTGTCAAATGTCCCATGTCATCATAGAGCTTATCCCTAGAACTGATGAATGGTTTGCCTTGTGATGAGGACCAAAATAGTGTGACCAGCATTATGTATCAGTCCAGTACACAGATTATACTTCTACAGTGGAAATGCTTGTCTTAATGGAAGGAGCAGAAACCAGGAAGCAGGAAAAAACCCTGAAGTCTTATTTCAACTTCTAAACTCATATTGCAGACGTAAGACTACGTTGATCCAGTTCTATGGTTGGCTTTCCACGTGTCATTTTTAGGATAAACAATGCAATAAAATCAACCTGGTTCACTTTATTCACAGTGTTTATTACAATAATTTGTCAGGTAATTTTATAAAGAAGAGAGTAAACACAATATTCATGATTGAAATATCGATTCAAGCGCATAATTTTCTGAACAGTGACACCCATCAGTTGCCATCTGCAATGTTCAATAGGTTTTTTCAGAAAACAAAAACATGTTGCAAGATCAAAACCCACTGTTTCTGCCATCTAAAAGACATGGTCTTTATCAACAGTATATGCATTTTTCTGAGTGAGTAATGTTATACGTAAAATGATGGAAGATATTGAATGTTAAAAATTCAATGGAAAAGCAAGTTTCAGGGCTTCAGAACCATGCTTGAAAAATGTTTGAGAGTAATCTTTAAAAGAAAGGGAAACTGTAATGTTTAGAAAGTTTCAGAACTATAAAATGAGAAGTCCGTTTAACATCAGGTATCTTTTTAAAAGATTATATGACACTGGTTTGGGTTTTAATTGTAATTTTATTATCTTCAGGTTGTGGTGTGGGGTTTTTTTTTTCATTTTATGTAAGAAAATACGCATTGGTGAATACAGTCTGTGCAAAGAAGTCTGACTCCTAGATCCTGAATTTACTGTCTGCTGGTTGCTGTTGCATATTCAGAAAGGGCTACAAGTGAAAAACTCATTGCAAGAATCTTTTTCCCTTTACTCATCCCTTGAGAAATACAATGTCATAACTGTGTGAAATGATACATGGTGTGAATTGCCCTCGGAGCTGCAGAGGAGCTGAGTACTTTAGAGGCATATAACTGGATAATAATGGAGATTAATGAAGATAGATGCAGTAAAAAAGGCTGCTGTTAATAGAAGTATTTTTAAAATGTGCCATTAAACTGAGAAATGAATAGTCTCAATGTTAAAAAGAAAAAAAAAAAAAGCAACACTGAGAAGCAACTGCCTTAAGGAATAAGTTTTTTAAAGCACTAGTGATCAAGAAACTATGGATATTGGACAGGGAGATGTTACATTAGATTATCTTATCACTCCCACTTCCACAGCAGGAAATCAAATTCTTTAGTGCTTTATTCAGCATACTGTCAGAAGTTTTACCCAGGCGAGTCTTAAATGGCTTAAACAATGGATATAGGAAATTCCTTTATATTTTTCTGGCTGATTTATGTGGAACTTAAGCACAAATGAAATTCAAAAAGGTGGTCAGTGCCCTGAAGGCGTACCTGGATAAGGAGCAATGAATGTGTAACTGTGTAAATGTGCCTAAAAATGAGGCTGATAATCAAGGAGTGTGAACATGCTAGTGCATGGTATCAGACACCTCAGTAACGGATTTAAAAGCCAGCACAGAATGCTATTGCATTTGCAACCTGCAATTCAGAAGGCAGCCTAGAGAAATGAGTTTTGATGGAACTTCAATCCTCAGTCTTGGGGAACACACGCATGGTTATGCAATTGTGTCCTTGACCTGTACAAATAAGAATCACTCCCTGAATGCACTTTTGTGAAGACGCTGCAGAATAAGAATCTGATAGAACCACCTGTGTTTATGGACTAGAATAATTGCAGGATAAGTGAAGAAAAAGGTGGCATGTATTCTGTATATCCAACTGTATTGTGTTTGCATGGCAAGGTTTTGGTAGTGGGGGGAATACAGGAGTGCCTTCTGTGACAAGATGCTGAAAACTTCCCTCATATCCATTGGAGCCAGTGCCAGATGGCTCCAAGATAGACTTGCTGGTGATGAAGGCTGTTGTCAGTGATGCTGCAGCACCTCTGTGATAATGTATTTAAGAAGCGGGAAAAAACCCTGCACAACAGCAACTGGAGCAGAAGAGAGAAGTGAGTCTATGTAAGAGCAACAACTCTGCACACACCCAGATCAGTGGAGAAGGAGGGGCAGGAGGTGCCCCAAGCGCTGGAGCAGATTCCCCTGCAGCCCATGGTGAAGACCATGGTGAGGCAGGCTGTCCTTCAGCCCATGGAGGTCTGTGGTGGAGCAGATATCCACCTGCAGCCCCACGCTGGAGTAGAATGGATGTGCCCAAAGGAGGCTGTAACCCGTGGAAAGCCCATGCTAGAGCAGGTTTTGTGGCAGAACTTGTGACCCCATGAGGGACCCATGGTGAAGCAGTCTGTTCCTGTAGGACTGCACCCCATGGAAGGGACCTATGCTGGAGCAGTTTGTGAAGAACTGTAGCCCATGGGAAGGACTCACATTGGAGAAGTTCATGGAGGACTGTCTCCCATGGGAGGGACCCTACATGTGAGCAGAGAAAGAGTATGAGAAGCCCTCCCCCTGAGGAGGAAGGAACAGCAGAGACAGCATGTGATGTGTGACAAACTGACCACAACCCCCATTCCCCTGTGCCATTGGCAGAGAGGAGGTAGAGAAATCAGGAGTGGACTTGAGCCTGGGAAGAAGAGAGGGGTGGGGGGAAGGTATTTTTTAAGTTTTGGGTTTATTTCTCATCATCCTACTCTGATCTAAATAGTAATAAATTAATCTCCCCAAGTTGAGTCTGTTTTGCCTGTGACAGGAATTGGTGATTGATCACTCCTTGCCCTTATCTTGACCCATGAACCTTCCGATATATTTTCTCTCCTCTGTTCAGCTGGGGGGGAAAGTGATACAGTGGCTTTGGTGAGCACTTGGAAGCCAGCTAGGGTCAAGCTACCATGCCAATATATGACCTTGTATGGAAAGACTACATCAAAAACTTTATCAGTGCTTTTCTTTGTGCCCTATCGTATTCTCTGTGAAAAGGACATGAGGAATTTCTCCCATGGTAACTTCCCACTAGTAGTGAATTTTCCATTTTCAGAGCCTGAGAGAACAGTGATTCTGGTGAAGCCAGCTGGTGAGATTACCTCTAGCACAAATACATTGGCTACCTAGCTATACTGTGGCCCTTCATTTAGGAACAGATTTTCCAGAAGTGCTTGAAGATAACAGAAATGGAGCAAACCAGGTTGAGATATAGAGGTTCCTTTAATTTAACAGACCAAAGTAGTATATCTCAGAACTTTCACGTTCTGCATCGTCTATATTGTCATTCTTGAAAAAGACAATTTGCATGTGTACAAAAATGATCTGCTTGTAAAGTAAGTGTCATAAATCATCACAACACTTCTTTTTTGTTGGAATGGAACCATAATATTATCTGTGGCAAAAGTCTTTTACATACTTATTTATTCAGTGTTAGATTTTTCATTTTTTCCTTTACAGTAAAGATAACCAGATACCTTTTTTTGCTCCTGCATTTGCCTTTTTTTTTTCCTCTCCTCATGAGTAGTCTTAGACAGGGTAATTTATGTTTTACTTGTACAAAACATTCAAGACTAGCCGGTATGAAATGCCTTAAACTTTTTTTTTTTCCTCCAGATGCATGATAAGTAGTAGAGAATGTAATTAAAAGTATATGCAGTTGGGTCTCACTCAGAAGTATAGCTACCAGATTTCATCCCAAATAGCTCACTGCTGTTTCACCTAGAGAACTGGGTGCTCACAGAACCTTTTTTCTCCTACAATCTCAGTTCTTTCCTCAAGAAATACCTTTTTTGTTTT
The DNA here is from genome assembly GCF_023638135.1 of Falco biarmicus. Taxonomy (NCBI): domain Eukaryota; kingdom Metazoa; phylum Chordata; class Aves; order Falconiformes; family Falconidae; genus Falco; species Falco biarmicus. The sequence continues at coordinate 49,665,201 of NC_079311.1, read as the reverse complement.
CTATGGATCATGGCAATGGAAAATCCCTTTTGCAGCCTCTGGATGACATCTAGAAATAGCATCTTCCCCATAAGCATCTTAATTACCATTCTTCAACTTTTAATTATTTCTTCGTAGTTGTTTTGACTATTATATTTTTCATGTGTTCTTCAGAAAAGTCCATTTGATTTAACTTGATGTAATCATCTGGAATCTACACAGCAAATAGAGGCAGTATGAATATTATCCTTGTTGTTTAAAAACACAATACACCAAATTTCTCATTAGCAAAATTACATTGGATTGTGGCATCTGTTGGTGCCATTGTCTGTATAAGTAATTTTTGATTACTTAAGTTTTGTGCTTAGGAATAAAAATAAACAGGTGAAATATCTGGTTTACTTATAGGTAGAAAGAGATGATAATATGAAACATTTAAGGATTTCTATTTTGCAGCATCTGCAAGATATCTCATTTTAAATGGATGTCAGAAATCAATTACATGAACTGGTCTTCCAAGGTGTTTCTTACAGTGTAATTTAACAACGATGTAGGATAAAAAAAAGAAACCTGCATGTGGCTGAAATGAAATAAAAGCTCAGCTTGAGTGTAGAAAGTATTTCACATTTTTCTCAGGGATAAAACCATGATTCTTTCAGGAATATTGCTCCAAATTTTTGCTTTATTTTCCTTCTGTCCTTTACATATTAAACACGTTAGGCCAGATTTGTTTTTGATCAGTTCTACTAACATCAGCTGAATTTATAGTGGTAGTTTAATGTGCAATTTGTCAGAACTTTACTGAATTTAATAAGTCTAAATTTGATGTCATTACTTTGTTGTGTACTTTTATGCAACAACTATATCCCTTCTCCAGCATTACTGTTCTTTCACTTCAGAAAAGAACCCTTAAAAAAGGACAATTTCTTGTGAATCCATGCAAATGAATCTTTTTTCAGGAACATCCCATTTCTCCCTGTTTTATCAGATCTTTTATCAGCTAACTCACCAAACGAAAAAACACCAAACATGACTCTTAAAATCCAAAATGTTGCTCTTAATGTGCAAGGAGAGGATTTATGTAAAGGCCTTAGGAGGGGAAGATAAACCAATGTTTCTTAAAAGCACACTCATTTTTTTGTTTAACTGGAGTTCATCTGAGTTTCCTCATCCATCCCGGATCATTAGTTCAGACTCTTAAAGTTGCTTTCCCATGTCTTCCAGTCATTAACATTCTGGGCACCTTAAGTATTGATTGCTGTTCAGTTTCATAAGGAACTCTGCATTTCCTACTTTAGTCCTTCAGGTGAATTTCTATGAATTTCTCTGGATGTAATTTATCTGAAAAAAACAACCAACAAAGTCTATTGCTAAATAACTTCAGAAATTCATTTTACTTTCTAGTAGTTCTTTAAGTATTTAGTCTTTTTGCTGTTTCTTTCTTCTTTTTACTATTTAATGTGAGCTTTGCAAGCTTTAGAGAATATTAAATTCTTTTCCTTCGTCTTCTTTTTCTTTGATTTATATTGGTAATATTGATTTTATTTGGATAGGTTATCTTGTCCTTCTGGCTTTATTTTGTCTTTGTTTTCTTTGTCCCCATGTACACAGTACAGAATATTTGTTCATAATATTTTTGCAAGTGTTGTTGTAGACTTTATCTGGAGCCCATCCATAATGATGTGCTTATACTATTCACAAATACTCAGCTGATAAACTATCAGTTGACCTATCCAATTTTCTACTGAGTTGGCAAGAGTCTTGATTATAGCATTAACTTATATGGTGAAGAAATAAAATGGCATGCAAGTAATACCCTCAGGAACTATGTGAGTTTGATGTATTTTATATTTTTAGTTTTATATAGCTATAAATAATTTGCAGGTTGTTTGCGGGAAGGTCATATCCAACTAATGGCAGTGCTTAAAATGGAATGGTTTTAAAACAGATTATGATATATTGCAGCACTGTTTGAAATCCAACTCCAAGTAAGAAGAAAGAGTATTGAAATAGTTTGAACACCACATGCTATGCTTGATATTTTATTGCATTTATATTGAAAGTCCTTGTTAAAAATATGTCAGTTTCCATGAAAACAAGTAATTTCTTCTTTTTCTTTTTTTTTTTGTATGTCTTCAAGCTTATTCTCCTTGTTCTTCACCTAGCATATGGTGATGATGGGAATATTCTTTCTGAACAAATAACAAACCAACAGACTGTACTGTAATGCAGCAGTTGAACCACTCTGTCTGCTACTGAAACCCCAAGGATATGATAGTTCCTTTTCATGGAGTACCATTGCCTTTGGTCAAGCATGAGTTCACTGGTTTTCCTACCACCCACACACACATCAGCCACCAATCCAGTTGCTGGAAGGAGTTCTGTGGAGACAGAAATTGCAAATGGGTTTTTCTTCATTTTCCAGCTTAACAGGGTCATAATTATTTTTCTATAATAGATAAGGCTACCTGTGGTTGTCACTGAAAGGCAAAACTTTCTTTTTTTAGATTCTTAAGCAGTGATACAGAGGTGGTATATGCTTTCTGACTTAATTCACAGGTTGCTTGTTCAAAATGTAAAAATGTGCATTTTGGAATTGGTTTAAAAACCTTTTCTCTAAGGTTGGCATTGGCTTCTAAGCATGGTAACATAAGAGTACATTTTTCAGTTTATAAATCTGTATTTCCAATGGGTGTGTTCATTCTCAAAGTTGCACGGCAAGAAATTTCTCCAAAACAGACAATTTGACATGTTCTAAACTATTTAAAAATTATGGCACAGATTTGAAAAGGTAACTTCCTGTTTTACTGAGTTTCCTAATTACAGATGTACTGTGAAGACACAACTGAACAGTTTAGAGTGGCTATTCCTAATTATCTCTTAGCTTGTCTAATTCTCTAGTGGCTTTCAGTGTGTCATGTCACTGTTAGGTCACACCTCAGCCCAAACATCTTTAAACCCTCAAACGTTTTACATTTCTGTAAGTAAGTGGCTTTGCCTCAGGTGCATATGATACTGTCTTCAGAGGCCACCCATGAACCTGTGTTGATTTTTTTCTGGAGGGCAGGAAAGTAAGTCAGGAAAAAAAACCAAAACAAACTTTTGAATGTTTTGTTACCAAATTTATAAATAAAACATAAATAAGCCAATTCCCCAAAACAATGAGTGGCTGGTGGAAAAAAAAAATGGTAGGGTCTTTCTGTGAAACTATCAGTTGAATTCCTTATCTGAGATGGGTGCTAAATCTTTATTATGTGAACTGAATACTTTTTATAATGTTTGGTTACCCATATGCTTTACCTCCAGGAACTTCAATCCTATAGCAGAGTGATGTGGGTCTATTCAATTTTTTGTGTGATACTGGACTTTCTTATATGGTCTAATGTATCTGTCCATAGAAACAAAATCGAATCATTTGTGGTTAATTGTTTAGTTGTAGGGAGTGAATCTGGTCTTTATAACTAGAAGGAGTGCATAGACATTTTTTCTGGTAAATTATTAATCCTCTTATTAAAAATAATTACTATTGTTGACATTGAAAAAAAATTGATGTAGCTTAATATGACTTGGGTTTGGGAAGTATCAGAGAGCCTTGATGCATTCAAGGCCTGATGCTTCTTTGCACTCAACTTTGAGCTATTAAATTCACAGAATTCAAGGAAGGGAATAGACTGGTCCTAGTATCTAAATTATTTTCCCCTGAATGCTGAATTGCCTACTTGGGCTGAGGTCAACTCTAATATATAATAGATCAAGAAACTTCATACTTCTTTGAGGACTGTAAATGCTATGTGGAACAAAACTAACTTTTTCAATTTTTTGTTCCCTAAGACATAAGTTAAAGTGGCTTGTGTGTATTAGTACAGGTATTAATGGTGAAATATATTAAATGCACCCCTGTAGTTACTCTGAGAAAAGCTCCTCTGCATGTCAAATGGTTCTGAAACAAACAAAAATTGTTAATGTTTGCCTGAAAAAGATCACAGGGCACATAACAGTGGGCAATTAGACTTATGGTAAATTTACGATATTGGGGAATATTATATATAAGCAATACCATTTGCCACACATCTTGTTTGTATGTAGTTTAGCTGTTGTTTACTAATGAAAAAACTTTTCAAGCTACTTTGGGTTTCCTCTGTATGTGAATTTTCTCTCATGAATTTCAAACCGTGACTAATTTCTGGGCTTTTCAGAAAGTCGTGTTTAGTTTCATGTGCTAAGTGTGCCTCTGTAGGGAGCCCTCTGTACCAAGACCCTCCAAAACTGAAAGCCACTTGAGGTTTTGGATAGCATTTTTTCTTCTCATTTTAACCACACATAATGACTGTGTTTTCTCATAATGTTCTTTCAGTTTGGCTTATTCAATAGCGGCAACATCAGGACCGTTAGCCAAAGGATTTGTAAAAAGTCTGTTAACAGATTTCGTGGCCCTTAGCTCTTTGGTGGTGATATTTGGCAGTAGACTTCCATGTGGTACAGCAGTGCTTGTGTATAAGTCACCTATAGTATGTGGCTGAAAAATACACCTTTCTCTGTTCTCCCTTTCTACCTCATTTATCAGACTGAGACAGTTTTTTCATGTTTGAAAAGAGAGTTAATTGAAGAAAAGCCTTCTGATTTTTTTTTATAGAAGCCTTATTACACTGGCAGGTCTTCCTGCTCAGCATTGTAGTGGGATATATCACCAGATCCCTTCATCTCACTTCCCTTGAAATTTTTCCCATACCTTTTTTGGGGGTTGTTGTTTGTTTGTTTGTTTGTTTTACCTTTCATTCTGTCTCAGGGGCTTCAGGGAATTTACCTGCCTCTTCCAACAGCGTGTTCTGCACAATGATCTGTAGCTGGACCATTTCTTCCAGCTCATTGTATACTTACTGCTCAGTACACCAGACATCCAAACCTGAATGAAGTTTGAGAGGAAGTGGAATACAGTGAAAAAGCAATAGCATGATACTGGTTTCACAGCACTGTCAATTCCCATGAGATTTTTTGTAAAGCCTTAATCTTTTAAGGCTTCCCTTTTACACAGCTCATGAAATATAGCTGTCCCATTGCAAGTTAATCTGCAGATTTGTTTTGTCTTTTTTTGTTTTCCCAAAGCTGCAGGTGTAGGAACACTGGATCACAGAATAGCAACGCTCCCTCTCCATGTTTTAAGGTCGCCGGCTTCTAAAGTTTCACTGGCAGATTGAGTGATGTGTTAACAGCAAAAAAAGGTGTGCTACTTGTAAGGCCTTCTATTGTCCTTTCTGTTTAAGGCCTTATGGGAGCTTTTTCTCTGCTTATGATTAAAAAATACTTTGTGTGGTGTTTACTTCACACTTTTCATCAAGGATGACTTATATACAGATATTACCCAAAACAATTCCCAGACATTTCAACACAGTCTACATGATCTTGTGTTTACCTGAAGTACCCATCAAATTCTTCTCTATAAATCTGTCATACCTGCAAATGCTTACACACAATTCTGTAATATTTACCGGAGATGGGACTTTGCCCTTGCCATCTTTTTTTCCAGACAATATACAATATTTCAGATTTATACCCAGCTGCAGAGAGCATTTGAATTTCTGGAGAAAGAGGAAGAGTTTTTATGCTGCTCATGTTTTCAGGAAGAATGTGAAAAGGGAGTTCGTGGTTTGCCTCTTCAAAATTTCTAACCAAGATTTGGGGGAGCAATCAACAAAACAGCCAACAGCTAGGGGAAATTAGGAGAGCTTACAAGTTTGTGAAACTGATGAGACTCATTGGAAATTGAATTAAGTTTTTGGTTACAGACACACTTGTAAATACATAATATAACCCTAAACACTTCAGCTGAGCCTGAAACTGCTCTGTGCTAGCAACTGTTTACATGCACAGAAATCAAAGCCAGTCCTTGCCTCAGGGAACTGACAATCCAAAGTATATTAGGAAGAGGAATATTAAGCTGAAGACATCTCTGGGTCAGACAGAGCTTAGAACAGAACTTCTGTTTTCTAGCAGCTCATCTGAAGCCATAGAGGAGCCTGAAGCATAACATGATCTAAATAAATTCCTATTAATTACATATAAATATAGATATAAATATAAATCGAGATGCTCAAAGAAGTTTTGCTATGGCTTCTGGTTTTCATCATTCATAGTGCGAGCGTCCATCTACTGCTACCACTAGAGACTGTTTCAGGCTTGTGAAAGGGAAACACTTGTTGATTGCAGTGGTCATGAACTCCTTCAAAAGCTCTCTGCATTACTCGCCAAATGATGGTACTGTCATCTCTGAAAAACTATGCTGACTTCAGCATTATTAGGATTAAGTTTGCTCAGATGCTTCTTTATTTGTATCCTCTGACCTGTCTTCTGCCAAAAATCTTCAGGAAATCTTGTCTCCAAACCGATTCCCGAGGTCAAATAGAATATTCCAAAATAACATGAGATTAAGAACGTGGTGGTATTCTCATATTCTCACCACCAGAAATAAATACTGGGGTTTTTTTCCCCTTTGTGGTACATTTTAGCATTGCGTTGAAAAGCGCACTTGCGTTAACAACTACATTTAAATTTTTTTGTTCTAATACAAAACACCCCAATTTTTCACTTTTTATTCTAATTGTAGATAGATATTTGTTTAATTAAACAATGTGTGAATTGCAGTATACTGGACCAGTATGATTTTAAGTTGTAATTTCTAAGCCTTATTTCCTACAAAAGAATGATGATTATAATATGAAAACAAATCTTTTTTCTTTAATCTACCTTAGAATTTCATTTTGGATTGAACTGAATTTGAGCAATCTGCTGAAAGCAAAATAAAATGGTTTCCTCCTCAAGTCCATTCTGAATTTTATGCATGGGAAAAAGAATTTTTTAATGACTCATGCCATGTCCTTGTTTCACTTGTAATTTTACTCTGCCTTGGACGTCAGCAAAACAAAGCTGAAATTTAATTGTAAAGCAAAGGATGTTGGCTTAAAGCATCGTTAACTAGAAGGATTTCCAACAAGTAAGCATTATGTTGGTAGTGAACAAAAGCTAATTAAAGTTATGAAGTGCTTATAAGAATGAAAATATGACAAGTCCAGAAGTTAGTGAGAATTCTAACCAGACTGTAAAGAGTGTAAATCCATTTGGTAAATCATAGAATTCTTGGCCCTGGTAACCTCCTCTAGGGCTAAGATCTCTGCATACATCTTGCTCTGAAAACCTTATTCAAATTTAATCCCATCATTTAGGAATACTGTAAAGTATATTAAAGTATATTATGAGTCATCCAAACTTCTTAATTAGAACATACTTTGACTTTTGTTAGCTGTAGGGCAGCAGGTATTTCTGCCTACTGTTCCGTATGCTTTACCTGCAGGGAACAAAAGTCAGCTTTTAAAACTCATGGGACATGCAAACTAAACAATAAGTAAGAGTGCTTACAAGTTGCAGGATGTGAAACAATTTTAAATTGATTGTTCAGATAAAGTAAGTTATTTATTCATGGCTGTCCTACAAAATGTTGTACTTTGATTCAGAGCCTGAAACAAGTTGAGGCATAGTTAAAAGACTCATGCCCTGAAGACTCTCCTTTTCCTGTTCTATTTTTTTATTCCTTTTCCCTTTTATTCTTGTGCAAATGCTTTGCAACGTGTTTTAAAAACAGATGGGTGTAGTGCTAGGATAGCAAGATGCTGGATGCTGAAGAATGCAGGCTTATCTTCTCCTTTTGTTATTTAAAGCTATAATTATAACTACCTACAAGCTGAAGTCTGGTATAGAACAGTATCAGATCATGTTATTTCTCTTTCATTTACATGTTTCTGTATCTGGGTCAAATTTTTCATTCCCATAAGAGTAGTGACCCCAGAAGACTCAGCAACGATACTTATTGGATTATTCTCAAAATATCATACTTTCTCTCAAAAAGTACACTTTAGAAAAGTTGTTCAGTATGTCAGAGAAGAAAGTTCTTTTGGTAGGAGAGAAGCACAAAAAAGAAAATACCACATCTACTTTGCATAAGCAAATTTCTGGATATAGTCATATTTGCATGGAAAGTTAATTCTGGTTAAAGATTTAATTTACACCTTAAAAGTGATGATCCAATTAAAAAAAAAGACATGTCTTTCATTTGTCTCCAAGTATGTCTATAGCTTATATCTCACTGAAGTTTTCCATGGCTGAAGTTTTCCATTTGCTGAAGGAATTCTGAGCCATTGAATATTTACTTTACTCTATTCCTTGTTTTAAATATGAATACAGGAGTTAACATAAAATAAGACTTTTTCTGATGAGAAGATTCTTTGAATTTAAAATTAGTTTGATAACTGCCTTTTGAAAGAGTATATAAATAGCAAGAAGTATTCCTGATTTATAGCTGAAAAGACTTCTAAAAATTTAGATAGATGTGTACCTAAACATGTTGGGTTTTTTTTTTAGTTTCTGCTTTTCTAACTTAATTCAGTTGCATCTTTGTTTTTTTCACTTCTGTCTGCACTCTTACCTCTTTTACCGATATAACACAAAAATTCAGGCAATTACAGTTTCTTCATTCTCCGCTTTAGGGCAGCAAATTCATTAAGACAACTAATCTCTTTCTTCTAGAGGGATATCCCCCATACCTCTGTCTTCAGAAAGCAGTGGGAAAGAGTGGCCTTTTCTTCAGCCTGAGCCTTTAAAACTTTTGAGGGATTGTCTGGACAAAAAGACTTCATTTAGAAACGTCCCAGGTTTTTTTAACCATATATTTTTCAACCCCAAAGGCAGAAAGGAAACTCAGAATACCCCTTGGTCAGTTTGGGTCAGCTGTCCCGGCCATGTGCCCTCCCAACTTTTGACTCACCCCCAGTCTACTGGCCTTTGGGGATGCAGGTCTTTGGAGAAATCCATGTTGCTATGTGAGCATTGCTCAGCCACAGCAAAAACATTGGTGTGTTATCAACATTGTTTTATCCACAACTGCAAAGCACAGCACATGTGAGCTGCTGTGAAGAAAGTTAACTCCACCTCAGCCAGACTCAGTACAATGTGGAAATTGCTCAGCTTATTGGCGTACTGATTGTTTTATTGAAATGCTCATAGAAAGGCTATAGGTGCACCTGCAGGCTGAAAAGCACAAAGGCACAAGTCAACATCTTTCTCAAAGAGAAAGACACCATGTGTTTACAACTGGACTTGAGAAATCTGAAATTATTTCATTCATTCGGTTGGAGAGTTAGCCATGTAAGGGTGATTATGTTCTACTTACCCAAATTAATTTTCAGCTATGTGAAGCATTTACTTCTGCTTCCCGCCTTAAGCTCTTTCATTAAATTTCCCAGTGGTATTAATCATGACCATGTATCAGTGGAAATGGTCAGTGTTACAGGAAGTAGCTGTGTGGGGAAAATGAAATGACAGTATTCTGCCTGATTAACAGTTGTGCATCTGAAGGGTATTCTACAGTGCTTTATCTAATTAGATAGTTGCATTAATCTATTTACCACAGGTGTTGATGCCACGTATTAGACTGATTATAGATCACCACTCGAGATTCCTAGCATATATTTATTTACAAATAAATAGACTTTTCCTTTTGGACTGTACAACCACGCTCCAGCAGCTCTTTTGAAATGCATTAAGTATCTTGGATTACAACCTTTGATATACCATGTGAATTAAACTGTCTGGGTTCTTTCATATGACAGTCCTCCTTCCCTGATGAGAAGTATGTCAGAAGTCCACCCTTTGACTGTTTCCCTTCTGTACCAGATCTTTCCATATATTTTAATAATAACTGAGACCACTCTGAATAACTTCTGTAACAAAAGCCTTTTTGATGAGGAAAACACTTCTGTCCTTAAAAGCGAACACTTTTCAGCTCTTCAGCAAGTTCTGCCAATATCATCCAGGTTCAACTGCCTCACCAAAACAAAAATAATTTGCAAGAGCTCTTACTGCTTCTCTTCAACAGCAACCAAAGTAAGCAAAACCTACAGAGTAGGTAACAGCACCATCTGGGTGTCTTACATCTCAGCAAAACCCACAGGCAGTACAAAGCAAAGCACACACCTTCACACTTTTCCACAGCTAGCCAGCTTCTGTGCATGAATGACACAGACGAAGGCTCTGTGGGATAGTCAGGCTTTGAGAGGTCACAAAAACTTTGGATGCAAAGGGAGAGTTCCTTTCCATCCCCTGGGTCCACGTACCTGAAACATCTACTTGCTCCTGCGTTGCAGAAAACTGACTAATGCAGCGAGTTTTCTGTATCCCAGACTGAGTTTTGCATCTCACTTCCTGGACTTAGTTTCACCTTGTACAGAAAGTGTTCAGTCACAGGACCAAAGGAATTGCTACCTGACCTTCCCACATTTTACAGAGCTACCTTAATTCAGAATTGGTATCTCTTTTCCTGGACAATGAAATATTTATTTGCTGAATGTGAGGAGGAAATGTTCAAAAAGGAAGTGAGAATTTTCTCTCAAAAAGAAAGCACTGTCTCTTCTCCCGTGACTGAATGGGCTATGGTGCCTGACTGGAGTACGACAATTGGAGTTCAGGTTCTTGCTGTTGAACAGGTGGAAAGAAATTCAATGGGCATCCAAAGTGGCCTTCCCCAAAACACTCTGTTCCCATGCTTGTTCTCCTCTCCCAAAAGAAGAGTTTTTGGCAAAAATGTCTGGCTTTCAAGAATGCCACCCATGTGGCAGGAAGACTTTGGGATTATACATTTATTAGATTTACTTAAATTAGTTTATTTTGGTGAAATATTGTTTTAAAACTGCTCTATATTCTGATAGTGAAAAAAGTCTGAGAAATATGAATGGAATCGTGAGCCAGAGGTATTCATAAACCTGAATGTAGGTTTTACATACATTGAGGGTCTGTGTGCAACAATATGAGAAGCAGTGACTCACCTTGAGCTCAGCAGTGGGGCGCAAGGCCAGGTTTACTCAGTACCTGAGGCAAGCAGTTATCTTTTAATAACCTTTTATGTTGTTTCACAGATAGAAAAGAGATTATTAAATTAAAATGAAACACTATTAAACAATTGTTGGTTATCAAATGTCTACCTCTTCCAGAGTGCATTTTGTGAGTAGAATGCATAGGAATATAAAAGGAGCTGGAGTATATATTTAATTATATGACTTAATTTTAATCCATTTACAATTTCATTTTGGAATATGTTATTCGGTACTGGATCCTAAAATCTCCAAAGTCAACTTCAGTTCTAGCCACTGTGTCTGCACTTTGAAGCCTTTTGAAGTAGCTTTGGATTGGACCAAAGCTGACAGATAAGTCAAAACTTGGCTGCAAGCAGAGGAATTTTTCTCCTTCAAACCACTGGTTCCTCCCTTGAGTTGCTAAGGGCAGTGTCAGCCCAATCTGTAGATACTTCAAAGACTTCAAACAGCAGACGCCGTGGCTAGGGCTGAAGCTGAAACAGGCGGTTTGACAGAACCAAAGGATCATGGGGCCTCACAGTGCTTTTCAATGTATTTTAAAGTAGATTAATATTGCTATAAAATAGAAAGAGAAGTATATGAGTCTACCTGCCTTTTTCTTTGTGTGTGATCTGGATTTTACAAGGAAGAACGTCTGTCTGTCTTCAGATCTAAGTGAAACTCTTTCCCAGGGAAAAGAACAAAATAATCCTTAGCCAGTTGGCTTTACAAAGCCAAATATCCAGTCCCACTGCTCACTTGGTTTTGCCAAATTTATTGGTTTACTATTCAGGTGGAAAGCTGTTCACTTTAAGGCTGAAAGCTTTAATTATAAGCAAAAGGAACTGAAAAATACTCTGCACATGAAAGAAAAAAATATACAACACGGTAATTACTATATTTATATCGTATATTTCATAACTTCCACCCAAAACCAATTGCAATATTTTAAAATTATTTTCAATATCTACTTCTGTTCCCCACTCAGATACAGCATAAGGTTGATGACAGCTGGAAATTAAACTAGGCCTTCAAAATGTCGTGAATTTTAGTTATTGGGCTTTCTCTTCTAATACCAATAAGCTGTAATACTTACACACTTTAGGCTTTATTTCAAAGTATCACTCCTTGCTTAGATCTTATAAAGAAGGTATACTGTTTACTCCTAGCTATGTGGATTTACTTACACTTTGCTCATATATAGAAAAAGCTGATTTACATGTTAGTGGAGAAGTTGCATGTTTATCATAATAAAAACCTTGACTGAAAAATAACTAGGTGCATATGAAAGATTAATAAGAAAAATATGGGATTGATCTGCTTGGTACAAAGAGTCTTGTTTTAGCTGATTTCCTTAGACAACACAGCCTTTCAAAGAGAATAACTTTCCTTTTAAATTTGTTTAATCAGATAAAATTTGTGGGCATATGAAAGGGATGGTGTGTGTATGGACCCAGGGGAGATTGTGCGTGGACATGCTCTGTACTTTCTGCGAGGAAAAGACAGGACTGCTGGACTTAGACAGAGCAGTAGTGGTCTTTCTATGGAAATCAGCAAAGCTTTCACATTCATAGCCCACAGTATTCTAGTGCCCACATTAGGATATTGTGGCCTTCATGGGAGGAGAAGTAGATGGGTAAAAAGTCAGCTCAACCTTGGGTCTCTGAAATATGTGATCAGTTCCTGATTCTCTGGCTGAAGGCATTCAGCTAGCAGGGTCTTGCTGGGGTCTGTCCTGCTACCTGCTCTGTTGAACCTGGTTTTTATGACCTGGAGATGAGAGAGTGATTTTTCATAACATTTGTAAATGACACCACAGTCAAGACAGCAGACACTGCACTGAAGGAATGGTTGCCAATATAAAGGGCAGACATGCTGCAGGGATGTTTGAAAAGATACTTAATGGTATCCAATAAAGAAAAGTCCAAAGTCATGTCCCTATAACAGACTTTTCACCTCCGTTAAACTTGTTTATAATCACAATCATGAATAATCTAGTTCTGTGGTAAGTATTAGTGCAGTTCATTTGAAAACAAGGTTTACTTTTTTGATAGATGTGTTTAATAAAACTGGTTTTGGCCTTTCTTAAGTTTATCCCTGCAGGCCAGGCAAGTCATTGACACAGTGGATGCAGAAGTGTGCTTTATTCAAGTGCTCTGTCTAAAATAGTCCCATTAACACAGGACCTCAAGTTGCAGACTTTTGCCAGTTAGAACTACCTTTATTTAAAATGAAAGCCTCCAGGATCAAGGCAGGGGAGTTTCTTACCTCAGCCCCTGGAAATTTTATATCCACATATTTGAGCAGTGTCTTTCAGTCCCAGGGAGTCTGGAGGGTGGATGTCATGGCATCCCTGCGAAGAGTCTGGAAGTGTGCTGGATCCTGGGCTCAGTGGTGTGAGAGCCCGTGTCCGCTCTGCGTGGTAGGGTAACTCCAGGGCAAAACCCTCCCCTACAGGGTACAGACGTTAATGCAAGTGTGCCAAGCCCAGAAGGGACAACCTAAGCTGTCTGGTGCTTGACAGGTGCTGCCCTGATGTGGGCAGAATGTCAGTGACAGAAAGTAGGGCACTAAAACTCACTGAGGAAACCGTAAGAACAACACCACTGGTACCCAGATCCCTCCTTGTCTTGCAGCAGGAACGCAGCTGAGGGACCACTCTGTCACCCCTTGGGCAGCTTTACTTGTCCACTGCTGCTCCAGTGGAGGATGCTGCAAGCAGCAGCAGCTCATTTCATTAGGCAAGACAAAGTGTTATTGAAAGGGTTGTATTTATCTACATGGAAATTGTACCGTTGCTACCTTCCAAATGCCTGATGCAATGCACTTGATACTCCATTGACACTGGTCAGCTTTACATTAAACCCTTGTTGCCTGCCAGGTATGGGGATTTCTTACTGATTGAACACTGTCATCATCAGTGTATTAGCTCAGAACTGCAAATGGTACAGTACACATTATAAAATACACCTGATTTATTGTACAGGAGGGAGTGTATGCAAAGGTGACTTTTCTTGGTTTTACATGTAGACAGCTGAACAGCTTGTCCTGTGATCCTGAAACTCACATTTGGATGTCACTCCTGTTCTGAACAAAGAGGAGCAGAGAGACCTTGTTCTTTAGGAGCTCACAAAGCTAGAAGAAAATATTACCATTTTAGTTTAACATGTAAATTAGGGGGCTTGCTAAATAGAACATGCCATACATTCTTAAACTCTTTTATTGCCAAAGACTAAATACATCATAGTGCAAAACCATTCTCTGGCTGAATGATCCTAGCGATGCAAATATAAATTTGCTAGTCAAATAACCAAAATTCAGGCTTTACTAAGTTGTTTAATTTTAAAATACTGTTCATAAAAACAAGTACTGTTCATTGTCCCAAGTGCATGAATCAATACAGACTAAACATGTTGATAGGTGAAAAGTTAATTTACTTACACGATTCCGCACTGATACTCTGGAGTACTGCAAGTAGCTCAAGTTTGTGGGAAAAAATGTTAACTAAATCTATTAGCTAGGTCTTCAGTGCACTGAATTATAGTATTATGAAACCTTGATACCAAAGAAATTAAAAATGTTGTTAACTACATGTATCAGATCTTTAGGCAGGCATGACAATAGGCCAAGTAAAGTTGGAAGAATGAAAAGAAATACATACATTCAACATGTAAGCTTAGATAAGGAACAGGCAGATGTAAACATCTGCAAGTAATAATTTAGGTCTTCTGCTGTTTATTTTTTATACCTTTTGTAGCTAAGTGTCTGCTCTGCGTAGCGACCCCCATGTTGAGATTTCGTTACAGTGAAATCCTTTTGATTCTTGATTTTGAACAGCCTTTTGAAATATCATCTAAATGTGGCTTAGATGATAATGTAAAATTTAACCACTAAAAAGGTTTCCAGATGTAACTGGATGTCAGATATACTGGCAAAGACTTTGCGCTGGGGAGAAATGTATTGAAAGGTATGACCAGAGGCAAAAATTCCACACTAAACAGGCTTCAATGTACATGTTGTATTCTCTCATTTTTCTCAGCTTCTGGGTTGGATCAATATTCAAAGAAACACATTTTGGGGCAAGGATAGGTCTTTTCCTTCTAATCTCAGTTAAAACAGTTACGGGAAATAATTTCTTAATAGGCTGTCATGGCACAGATAACTCATACACTTCCCTGTTTGCTAAGATGGTCGTTTTGCCAATCCGCAGGCTTAAATCATAGTAACTGGTTGGTGTCACAGACAAGGATGGTCAGAGCTGCTTGATACAAAATTTGCGGTTAGATCATCCTGCTTAGATGGCTTCTAAGCTCCAAGGACAGAGAACAGAAGAGTCATCTGCATAATTTTACAGTTGAAAAAGGCAGATTACCTTCTTTCAGGTATGTCCGTGGTTGTTTATTCACAAAACCAAAAGGAAACACTCTTGTGATAGCAGAACTGGCTGTTCACATGTGCATGTAACACAGACGTTTGTCCTAAACATCCCTCTTACCTGTTGCCTATCTCTAATTCCACTTAGTTCACCTCACACTTATTTATCTCTCTTTTTCTTTTCCCTTTTTTTAAATAAATGAGGATTTATTTTCAAACAACAATACTGCAAAAGGATGCAAGTTATCTGTGTTGAGAGTCATGTGACTGAAGTTATCGTAAGTGACTTGCCCAAGGCCACAAGGTCTGTCCCAGACATGAGGTGGAACTGAATTTGAGGCTTTGTTTTTGGCTGGCACTAAGCTAAAATGCCACATTTCTCAGGTCCAAATCACTCTTCCATATTTCACAGTTATGCCCCACTGCTGGTTCCTGTGACAAGTGACTGGGGAAAAGCAAACACAGCTGCTGCAAGTCTCCTGGGAAGGGCAACAGACTGAGATGGCCTGTAGCTGGAAGTAGCAGGGCTGTGCATCCATCCTCCTGGTGTGGCTGTTCCACCCTTGAGGAGCTGCAAGTAAGAGGAGTCATTGCTGTTTTCCCGGGTGTGCCAGTAACCCTCACCTATGCTCTGTGTAGCTGTGCTGGCACTGAGAAACAGCATCCAGTGACCCATCCATTGTGTGGTGACGATTCAAGAGGAAATTTTTCTGGTTTCAGTGCAGCTCAGGGGTAGTTTGCTTTGCTCTGGTTTGACTGGATTCAGCACCAATGAATGCAGTTGGTTTTGGGGACAGGCTTGGTTCCAGTTTACCAGCTCACTTCAGGACACAAGCTTCTGTCTGGAACTAGTATAGGAAACAATGGGTGGTAGAAATTTTGATTGTGCTGACACTTCCAATTTAACCCTTTTCATTAGCCCAAGATGCCACCTTTTTCCTTTTCCTGAAACAAGAAACAGCAGAATTAGCAGGTGTAGTTCCTGTGTACTAATGTTTCACGAGGACAACATACATATCTTTTTCTCTTCTCAGTAGTTCTTGCTAAGAATTTCCACAGATAAAACTATTAAATGGAAAAACAACAGTGATGAAAATCACATGGCTGCTCTGGGTGGGTGGTGTGGAGAAAGGCTTTCAACAAGTAGAGGTGATGGTGCAGAATTATGCAATGAAAAGGCACAGAAATAACAAGGACATGGCAGCAATACCGCCACTGCGTGGGCAATGAGACATGAACTTTTCCCAACCTGCCTATTGAAAAAAAAACAACTTAAAAAAAAAGAACAAACCAAAAAACAAGGACTGCTTGTACCTCTATTACTTAATAGACTGTAGAGAAACAGCTGATTTTTGATGTCTTCCCTTTGCACTACATTACAAGTTTGTTCCACAGAAAACCTTGTAGTGAACAGTGAGATTAAATTTTAGAGATCATTGACAGAATAAAAAATGTTTAATCCAAGTATTCTGAGTTTTCCTGTTCCCAGGTTGATTTTCTAGAGCGTATGTAGCAGAGAAAGACCCAATTACTGTCCTTACTTAAGGAAAGACTGCAGGTTGGGTTGAAGTGTTATTAGTCACCGGAGAAATGTAGCTTGTATGAGCTATCACTACCATGGGAAGAGGGCAATATTCAGCTGTCATTCAATTCCAAGGGGCTCACCAAGACTCAAAAGGATACTAGAAACCAAGCTGCCATCAACTACACAGAGAATAGGGTGCTCCTTGGTTTGGGACGTCGATATCACTTGTCACAGGAACCAGCAGCGGGGCATAACTGTGAAATATAGAAGAGTGATTTGGACCTGAGAAATGTGGCATTTTAGCTTAGTACCAGACAAAAACAAGACCAGTACATCTTTAGGTAGTCTGCATTCCTTTAGAAAAGTAGAGTAGATGACAATGTTAAGAGTTTGAACATATATAAAGTATGTATGTTATTTTCTGCACAACATGGGCATTTCTGTTTTCACTGGGCATTATTTCTGGTGTGGAAGTGTACCATGCAGGTATTCATATGACTGCAACCTTAATAAGCATAAAACAAATTAAACAGTGTTTAACGGTTCAGTGTGGATGATGTGTTGGTGCATGAAAGAGAGTTGACTGCCCTCCTGCTAATCTGTGGGCAGCCAGAAAAAGGGCAAAGCTTTTCTTCTCTTGTTCCAGTGTTGCCGGCTGGACAGGAACCATCAGTCCCCTGCGGCGGTGGAAGACTGATGTTATCCTCTTCTTCATCGAAGCCTTAACCTCGTTGAGACAAAAGCTGAAAATATGGCAAAACATAAAGTGGGGGTTTGCTGAAACTGCAATTCCCAGCAGAATTAAGCTGAAAGTATAGTTAAACTCTCTGCCCAGAGACCTTAGTATTTGCAGCTATCCGTTTAGAAGAATATTTTACCAAGTACCCAGACAAATATTATGGGAGAGCTCCATCAATGGCAGATCTAGGGCTGGTAAATAATGACTTTATTTGAACATGAATCTTAAACAACAGTGTTGAGATGTTTGAGTCTGGTTTAGTTCCCTTATTTGGCCCTCTGGTTCTTTGCCTTCCTGACCAAACTGTCTGCTAGGCCTAATGCATGAGGTGTCTGACATTGTAGCGGACAGTCATGGTATGAGCTGCGTTTGTGGCTGATGTTTTATTTCTAGGCAGATATTCAGATGACTAGCACTTTCTGAATACCAGAGAGAGGAATTCTTCCCATTTCCACCACACTGTCCTACTCGTGCTACTCATCCTTCCTGCCTTTCAAGCTCTGTCATCTGCACTGCTAATGGTGGTTGCAGCGGGTAATCTTTAAGGCCTGTCCATATTAGTATGGCTGTTGGCAGAGATGATCAGAGCGCTCTTTTGAAACAGATACAGTACTCCTTAGCCCACCAACATTTCAAATCTGGTGGTGGGAACAGGGCTGACATCTGTAAGAGAAATCCGGTAAACTACTGATTACCATAAAGTGTCTAGATACTGTCAGGCAACACAACTGATAAATCTTGTACTGCATTTTTGCAGTGTGGTATTATAGACCTTCTGAACACTCTTGTCACATCCTGACAACCAAATTACCTGAAGTGCAGTATTAGTAGCGGTCATGATATTCTGTAAAAGCCACAGACTGACAATTCTTTCAGTTATGCCTCAGAAATTTGCTGGAAGTTGGAAATGAACACTCTTGAGTGCGACTGGCTCCAGCCACTAGCGCATTGCTTAGCCCCATTTGTTTGACCTTGTTTTAGCTTCATTGCCTGACACTATCGCTGTGGTTTCTTGGTTAGGGGAACCAAATGTGGTTAACCCTTTCCTAATTTGAAGCAATCCTGGATTTTCTTTCACTTCTATACTAATTTTATTCACAAGAAATCAAGTTCTAAAGTACATATTGTGGTAGCCTTGCCTTCCTCTCTCCCATTCAGTGAGTTATACCTAACAACATTTGGTTTTAAGCAGAAATCACCTCTTTTCTGACTCAATTGATTTTCCTTGGGTGAAATTTACTCTGTCCTGACTGATGGCTGAAGGGATACTATCTGCCCACTTGAGCATGAACTCTGCCTGTAGAAGCACTGACCTAAGCATGGGTTGCTGAGATCCCACTGTCCGTGCTGCACTGGGCGCTGATGTCCTGCACTTTCCCTGGCCAGTACAGGGCTGTCCTGAGCCCAGGGCGAGCTGTTTCAGGCAGCTGTGCTGGACAAATACTTGTCTTGCCTGGAGTCTAATTGCAGGGTCAGAAAAGTGCCAGCACCAGCATAAGGAATGGGGCACACTTTCATAAAATGTGGTCCATAGGAGTTATTCATACCTCCCCAGTGAAAGTCCATTGGACATTTGTTTGACAAGTTTGATAAGTTGATAAGACTTGACAAATCATGTTATTATGAAGGCAACTTAAAACCACATTCAAAGGAAAACAAAAGGACTAAAGATACTTCTGCCTTAAGAAGAGGAGTTAACTTTCTGCTAAATAAAATTACTCTTTCATGTATGCTAGTTGTTTTCCCAATGTTATTTTTTTGCTGCCTTTCATCAGCTAGTGCTAGATAAATTTGCATGAACTGGTGGCAAAGATCAAATCAATAAACAGACATTTTCTTTCACTGTGCTGATAGCTATAGTTACATTTAAGAGCTTGTTGTTTTCTTTTTAGATTTATTTTAATGTCTCAAGTATTACTTTTGTATAAATATATGATGTAAGTTCTGAGGGTAATTTAATGCCTGTGCTATATGTTTCAAAACTGAAAATACAGTTTGCCAATTATATGCAGTACTTAAGGAGTTTTGTCAAATAGGAATATATTCAGATCTTAAGGGTTGTGTGGCCAATGATGGATACATCCTGATGGATAAATTAAATCTGTGCTAATTAGGGTTTAAAAACGTGTAATTACAGAGCACCAACTTAATGTGATGTTTGCAGAAGATACCTTAACTGTACTTGTAAAGTGGGAGAAATGTGTGTTGTACACACATTGTACATTATTAATTTTATACTGTGTCCCTGCAACAAGACCAGAACAAACATTTGTGTGTCTACCTGAACTGCTGGGGCGGGGGTGCGCGGGCAGCATGTCTGATTATGTCTGTGGTGAGAATGGCGTGAACCATTCTCTATTGCTAATGTCTTCCTGTCTCTCTTTACTTCTGAATTCAGATGACCAGATGAGTGACATTCGCAACTCAGTCAAACCCAACAAACAGTACTTTCATGCTTCAAACAAACGAATAAACAAGACAGGCCAACAATAAATTCCCCACCAAAATGTGCAGTCTTTAAGGAAGGCCACCTTGTTCACAGCATTAGTAACAGCCTCCGTGAGGGGCAAGAGTGGGGCTGAGATGTACCTCTGAGTAATAGGGCTGACTTTAATGGTTCTCATATTCAATAAAATACAACCTTTAATGCAGATTGCCAACCTATAACAAAAATAAAATGTTTGGAAGAATAAAAAAAAAATTATTGAACAAATAACACTTTTAAAACTCCATTCTTCCAGGTACGCTTTCATTAGTGCTCATGTCACATTGGACTTTTTTCAAATTTTGGATTAAATGGAATTCATTGTTCAGTTGTAGAATTTTTTTTTTTTTTTTATTTTTTTTTAATTTGTAGAAATGCTCTGATTATTGGTTAAGTTTTAACACATTAGAGATGAGGAGAGATTTGGAGTAACAAGTGTATAATTTACCAGAGGGATACACCATGGAGGAGACACGGTGATGTTATTGCCACCCAGCTTTTTCTTATTTCAATGGGGTTAGAAAGTTCCTGTTGTCACTGGAGGGTGAAGGAGCCTTTTCAGATGTCTGCTGGATGGGTGTGATAAATAATAACCATTAGCATACAACCTTTCATTCGTATACCTCAGAGCACTTCACTGTGATTGAACTACATGCTGAAGTGACTTATCTTTATCACATGGTGAGCCAGTGGCAAATTTGGCTTGGTGGGTGAAAAAAACCAACAGACAGCATAATTTTCAACTTGCTAGCTCATACTGTTCCTGTCACTGTCCGATGTGTCTCAGTTGAATATTCCCTCAAAACAATGCTGCATATTTCTGTAGTCTGTGCTAGCCTATAAGCCACTTCTATTATTCTCTGCTGGAGACATTGGGATAATGTCAGTGATTAGTAGCAAGAAAATTTCTTGTGTGTTCTTTGAGCAGTGAAGAACAGAAGCTTCACCTACTTACTACAATTTATCTACTAGATTTTGTCAAGTGTAATTGCTTACATTTGCAGTGATTTCTTCATGACAAAGAAAAAAGAGCATGAAATGTAAAGGGATTTGACACAAATATGTCTGCAGCTAATATACATCAGTTTTTGAGCATTAGCAACATCAACATGTGCCTCTGACAAGTAAGGCCCTCGAGCTACTGGAAAGAAATCTTTTGATATCTGCAGTTGCAGGTTAAGGGTTATATAATTAATCCAAACATACAGCGGCAACATGTTGGCTTCATCTTGCTTTGACAGTATAACATGTCATTAGGTATTTCTTTCTTTAAAAGCAAGCATTTTTCATCATCTTCTTCTCCATCTTTTCTCCCTTCCTTTTCTGTCTTCAGACACTGAGTAAATGTTGAACAACTTCCAAAACATTTTTCCCTCCCTCTTCTCCCATTAGATCTGTCCCTTGTCATAGCCAGGAGTGAGATTTTGATTTTCTAATAGATTTTTCTCATGACTGAGATTGTACATGTGCGCGTGAGAAATGCCTCAGTTGCATTCCCCATCTATCAACAGTTCCTTGATTTGTGGCTGCGTCACCATTTTAAGTAGAGCTGAAAACACTGGAAGTTTAGACATCATGTGTCACAGTGATGATATGCTGCAATGGGGAATATAATTCATATGGTGTTGCATCCTGCTTTGTTATTGGGTTTCACTCCTAGTGTGACTCCCAGCTAGAGGCTGCCATTGGGTTTTGTACCTTTCTCCTACATTCTTCACTTTCTGCTGAGAGCAGCATGGATTACTTACCCGAAAGAAGTAAGAATTGCACAGGCCATGATGATTTTATTTCAGTGATACAGCATACACAATGACTGTTGAACGCTAAAGAGAATTTTATTTCCTATCAAAAGTAATGGGAACTGAAGTGTATTCAGCATGATATGTGAACCTACTCTCCAGTATGTGCAGTTAAGTTAAATCCATGGAGATATGGGGGCATCCACCAATTTTTAGTGCAAATTCTCTCTAGGTAGCCCTATTAACACTTGCCTGCCTTGATTTTTCGACTTCTTTCATAACATTTGCACCATCCACTGCTATCTCTCTACTTGCAGAAGTTGAAAAAGGAGAGATTTGTCAGCCACATTTATTTACTGTTCTCATTCTGTGCAGTGTTACAGTGAGAAATGTGTGTTGAAATGGGCACAGTTGTCTTCTTTCCTGGTCAGCAGATCAGTAGGCTTTTGAACCCCAGCTAGAAGCAGGTCTCAAAATGCACCATGGAGCTTCTGTAAGTTTTCATTAGTCATCTTAATAACTCTAGATTCAATTTAGGTAAATGAAATGGATTCAGAACAGAATCCTCCTGCTGCTGTTAGGCAATTGGCAGAATATGGTGTTGTTACAGCATGACTCTCCTCCTGTCTTGGCAGCTTTCACATGTGATTAGTGGAGTTCCTGCATGATCTTTCAGATTTTTTCAGTAAGCAGTCTCACAAATGAGAAAGAATTAACACCTTACTGCTTATTTTTCCATTCTGCTAACACACAGCTTTTACTATTCCTCACCTAAACAGCTACTTGGGAATGTGGTTTTTGTTTGCTTTGCCCTTTTCTGGGTTATTGCCATTCCTGTCAGGATGCTCAAGAACAGCTGGTCATTTGGAAAACTTAATGGCTTGTGGTGACAGGAACAGAGAGAGGCAAGACAAGACCTTCACTTCCTTACCTACCTGATATTTTTAAAAGTCTTGAACATCAAGGGAGAATTCAGCACTTGACAAATACTGCCAGAATCTTTCCAAAATCCCTTCTGAATTCCCTGATGGATTGCCTTTCTGATGCCTCACTATCACATTTGAAGATCATGTTTGCAATGGGTCTAGACAGGATTGGACGGTCCAGAGCTCCGTGAGACCTGTGTAGGTCACCCGCCAAGCACGTGTATGTGTATGAAAGAGTATGAGATAGGCCTCCGTGGTCCAGCTGCCTACAACCCTGACCAAAGGGAACAGTTTTGTTCAGTTGATGCCTGTCTCTCCACATGGCACTTGCTTGCAATTTTTATGTGTTACCTGAGTGCCACAGACATCATGGAGCCATTTCATATTTTTGCATGTGGCCAAGTGCAGAACTGCAGTATTTCCTTCCCAAGTAGCAGTGAACCAAAGAGTCAGGAAAACTCTGTAAAGGAACATCTTAAACAGCTGTTCTTTGTTGGCAAGCAAAATACTGAAGAAAGATCTGTGGAAAATTTACAGAATACTGTACAGAAAACTCTCTCAAGAGTCCTGTTCTGCTCCCCAGATGCTTCCTTAGCATCTTACTTAGTCTTGCTTTCTTCTCTGCTTTGTCCTGTCAAAAAGATGGGAATAGAGTTTTCTTGACATAAATTTCAGCTTGCCTCTGTCAGTTGACTCCCCTCAATGACTTCATAGTGTAGTTTGCACTCACTGTAATTATGAAACAAAATGAAATTGTGGTTGAATTCAGACACGCACCAGCACTTGTCTGACTCAGTAGGCCATTAGCAGCATCATTTTTTCCATGTGAGTAAGGAAGTAGACTAATTGGACAGGTCTACAAAGTATAACTGAATTGGTAAAATCTTGTCAATGTAAGAGGTCCTGTTAGTTGTAAAGGTGGCAGGAGCTGAACGTGATGTTTTCTAGGACTGTGGGAAAATAACACTTCTACAGAGATCCTTTTCCTATTCAGAGCCTGCTGTTTGTCATCTGTGACAATGTCATTTTAATAATATCCATCGTCCTCCAAGAAAGTAAAATTAATGGGACACATATATTACCCTGGGTCTCTTGTAACAGTTTTAGGCAGGATGACTCTATCATATCAATTTCAAAAATCAAATATAGTAGCTGAATTAAAAAATATAATAAGCAAGCTGAACTTTATTTGTATATTCAATTTCAAAATAAAAGCTTAATTATAGCATGCAAGTGGGAGGTCTTCTGTCTCTGTTCAAAGTGTATCTGAGAAGACTTAAAATGAATGAAAGAGGGAAACAAAAGAAATAAATTCATTATATTCCCTTGCTCTTTCCTATTTCTCAAGTGCTGACTGAATAAACAGAAGCATATAAATTTAAATGTAGTCTTATTGAATCAGAGAAGCATCATCCAAATATTTAAATGCAAGCTAAACAGCTTTTTTTCTGTGTCATCCCTTCAGTCCATGCCAGAGAAATCCTTTGGTGAGTTTAGTAAAACATTTGCTTTCAGTAGAGATGCATTATACTGGCGTCCTTTCTCTCCTCATTCAACCACCACCTCCCCCTGCTTTTTTATTATCAGAAGAAGAAAGAAAAAGTACTACTGATGGGACACAGATTTATTGGAACAGAATATGTTTCAATTAGAGCAGGACCGTACAGTCAGAATTTAATAAACAGATATTATATAGAAAATTTATCTGTCAATGGCAGAAAGCATCATCCTGAAAACAGTGGCTTTCAGGCTGCAAGGTAGAGGGCAGGTGAAGACATCTGTTAGATCCCACTATGGGAAATAATGTCTGACTGATGCTTACAGTGTCTTTTAGCAAGTTTCAGACTCTGTGTTCATAAGAAGATAAAGGGAAGGGTACACAGTCTTCAAATTTGTAAACAGCTGCTGTAGAAACAGGGAAAATAAGTTTGTACTCTGTATCCATAAGACAAGAAATAGTGGGTTTAAATTACAGCAATGAAGATCCAGGCAACATATCAAGGAAAAAAATCAATCCAATAAGGACAGAGAAGTAGTTGATACATCTGGCAAATCTGTGAAATCTTTATCACAGAATGTCTTTATGAATATGTTAAATGATGGTCGGTCTAAAATGTTTAAATGATAATGGCTCTGTATGAGAAGGGTGAAAAGACTGGAAAGCACCTTTTAGTCTTTTCCAGTTTTATGATTCTACATTTTGGCTACAGCCAATAGACTTCAGTTTTACAGATCTTAGTCAGCTATTGCTGATTTGAAATGTAGAAAGACAGAGTGAGCCACCCTGCTTCATTTGGGTGGCAGTTTCTAAATGTTGACTGAAGAACAGCTGAAATAGCCAACTGACAGGATACACTTTGGTCACACTATACCTGGATAATTTTTCTGAAATAGAACTATAAATTTTTATATATAAATACTAAAGAATCAGATTTTTGCTATTATGTTTATTTATGTTGTAATACACATACCATAAAATCTTGGAAATTTTGTGCAGGTACTAATGCTTTTCATTGATTTTTAAAGTACTTTAATTTTTAGAATGTTCCATATGCTTTCTATAGTGGCTTTAAATAATATGAAATATTTTTTTAGAACTCTAGCAGGTTTTTACTTCGTGTAATGTTTTTACAAAGGGGACTTAAAAGGAAAAAGCGCTGACTTCTTTTTCAGTGATGATTTAAGGAACTGATCTTTAAAAATCTGGAGAGTAAATGATACTTGTGCATCACTTGCTTATTACAAAAATATTAGTAGAGTCAGATTATGGGTCACATAGATGTTGCTCACAATTGTCTAGATTATGAACAGGCTTTTTGATTTCTTTATTCTACTTCCATTAGTTCGATATTGATTAAGTGAAAAATACTGAATTTTGTATATTGCTGTTTTCTATTTTTTTGCTCTGACCAACATGTATCAAAGTTTCTTTGTAAAACTTGAAAAACGTAATGAACAGATTAGATAACATTCTTTGAAAAAGATTTAAAAGCTTTCTGAATAATGTTTTGACCTCTACCTTAAAACTATTGATGGTTTCATAGAGCTGTATTTTTTTCTGAAATTGATCTTTTTACCGGTTGAAAATTTCAGTGAAATGGAGATGTGTAAATTATGGTCTGGCTTGCCCTCCATTTGACCAGCTATACAATAACTTGCTGTGCTACTCTTGGCTGCAGCTCAGAGCTGCATCTCTCCTGGTTCCTCCAAAACCAGCTAAGAACCCGTCTCATGCTCATCCAGCAGCAGCCCTGCAAAGCATGGGATGTATTCCTAGCCCTGACTTTCCCTATCATCTGCATGTCAAGCTGTATTTGCTCCTCTTGCATTGCAAAAAGTGTAAGCCTAGGAAAAACACAGCTCAAAAATTCTCTTATACCTCACTTCCAAGTGAAAAGCTGAGTTCATTCAAAAATACCTCTTAAGCCCAAAAGCTTTTGTTAAGACTTATGCACTTCCTGCCTTAAGAGGCTAAACTTTGTACAAAAGGCTAGGAATGAGACACAAAGCTTGAAAAAAGTAATACTAAGGAAGATTGATTAGCCATTTTTGGTTCTCCACAAATGAGTAGTCTTTCTTATATAATGTAGCCCATAATACAAGTTGAATTCCCTTACAGGTTTGCAGCACCCAAGGCATATGTCAAGGATCATATCTTAAAATATGCTTACAACCTGTCCTGGGTATCCATTCTGGCCTGTCTTGACTCAGGTTTATTTTGAATTTGCTTCATAATCAAAGTTGTAAATTTAAATATTATTATCTGCCATTTTCTCAGCCACTTTCTGTACTGCTCATGGCATCAAACCTAAGACATTAAAAGGTAAAGGTATTTTTCCAGAGTTTTAAGATAAATATTCCAATTATATTTGCATGGAATGAAGATATTACATATACTCTCAACATGTAACTGCACTCCACCTCAGACAAATGTCACCATAGAGCCATCTGGTGCATTTTTCTTGCAACTCCACTGCAAAAATACTGATGCTGCACAAAATCAGGAATCCATTACAAAAAAAAAAAAAAAAAGATAAATTCTTCACAGCAGTGAATAGCATAGAAAACAAGCACTTCATCTTGTTGTAGTTAGTTTATGAAAGAGAAGAAGTCAAAATTATTTACTGACTTTTAGATTTCAAGTAACAAGAATCCTTGCTCCAAAAAGTATGATCCTTCCCATGCATTTCTCAGCTTTTGCAGCTATTGCTGTTCTTGGGGGATTGGGAGCTAATTCAGCTAGTACCATACACTTGTGAAAATTCATGACATGGAAAGTGCATAATACAGGCGGTGATTGTTTTGCTTTGTTTTCTTTTGGGTTTTGACTTTGGGGTTTTTTTTCTTTTTTTTTTTAATCTTTTTTCTTTAATAGAGCACCTGGTGATGAGTGGGAGTGCTCCGGTGCCGGGAAAGCCGAAGACAATATGAGCACAGAGATTAATACAAAGTACTGGCATCTGCAATTCTCACTGCCTATTTGTTTCTTTTATGGATTGTAATTTGTTGTAAATTAGGTCACTGTCTTGAGGAAAAGAGTAGTGCACGGGAACAAAACTACAAGGGTCAGAGATTCAGAAAATATATACATCATACAAGCAGTTGTGCAGATGATCCATGCAGCCACTGCAGAGCCGGTGTCACTTGTACTATTTCTCTAAATTCACAGAGAGAATGAAATCAGAAAAGATTGTTTAAAATCATCACTGCAGAAGAGGGGCTGTCAGGGAAAAGGAGAAAGATAGATTTTTGTGTCATTAATGATAACTTTTGTTTAAGGCTCTGGTTTCAATGAAAATTATGGAAAGACTATGTTTCTTCTGATATTGTCAGATAGCAGTTCTGGAGAATTTTGTTATGGTAACAAAAGAAGGGATGTTTCCCTTTAGTCTAGTTGGGAGTCAGCTGCTGCTGTGCTCTGCTTTAGGAAGTTCATGCCATTCAGTATGAACCTCTTTTGCCATCTGCTGAAAATACCAGAAAAGATCGGTTGCATGCAGTTTATTTTTGGATAGGTCATGTTAGGCAAATGGGCTGATGCTCCTTATGTGCCAAGGAATGAGTGTTATGCAAAAATAGGATGAGGGAACAGGATAAGTATACCAAAATAAGAAAGCCCGCATCATTTGAGCACTATGCAATGAAACAGAGTCATTTGGACAGTGCCTTGTGCTAAGCTACTTCACTGGCAGGGCTGCAGCAGCTGACATGCCATATCTGGATTTCAGGGTTTTGTGCATTTATTTTGATGTTGGCTGAAGGATACATGGTGACTTACCTGTGACAAAAATGGGGTACTTGAACAACATGGAA
Organism: Falco biarmicus; assembly: GCF_023638135.1. NCBI lineage: Eukaryota > Metazoa > Chordata > Aves > Falconiformes > Falconidae > Falco > Falco biarmicus. Next base: position 49,637,226 of record NC_079311.1, on the reverse strand, counting down.
TGGCAAATGATTTCACTGTGTATACCTTTTTAAAAAAAATTTAGCAAAAGTTGGAAAGCAAATAATGTGCTCTTTTCCCACTTAGTGTACGCTTCTTGCCTTTCAAAGATGAATATAAACTCAACTTGCCTTAACATTACATTCTATAACCATCTCAGGGACAGGTGAAGAATGAGCAATTTGACATCTGAAACAGTGGCCAGCACATTACCTCCAAAATTTTCTGGGTTTTCTGCTGATGAAAATTATTTTCCTGCCAGTTCCTCCAACACTAGGAATCTTAGAGCTTTCAGAATCTAAAATCATGATTTAAGAAAGTGAGTAGGGATGCTTACAATAACAATTTTCAAATACCCAGTTTTCAGAGGAAGAACAAATATCTTCATCAGTCAGGTCTTTTTTTATTGTGTTTAAAGTTGGATGCTAAAAGTCAATTGTCACTTCTGAAAATCCAGCTAGTTGTATAGAAAACCAGCTTGAAGCATAAAAGCTAGAAATAATCCTTACCCAGATTGATTTTTGGGTAGCTTTGGTCATTTTCTTTCATCTTTTCTCTTTTTTTTCTTCTTCTTTTTTTTTTTTCCTCTTTTGTTCTTTCTGTGTTTGAATTAGGTGACTTAGTTTGTGACTGAAAATCATCAGATGAATTCTGCATTGTATCTTTTATTTCTCTACTTCCCATTGTCCATACTTCACCCCTTTTTGGAAATGGATTTTAACCAATTAAAGACTCTTCTTCATGTATACTGGTAATGCAGCAGATGAAATACCAACCTACATGCTTTCAACTGGGAAACGAAAACCGTACTAAAGCACAAAGCACCATCTTTCAGTAAAAAAAACCCCAAACAACCAAATATGGTAGTGAGAAACACTGGCTAAATGGGCATGAAAGTTGATTTATCATGACGTCTTCTTGGCAAGCTCAGAGAAAGGAAAAATTCCTCACATTTTCATTCTTTGTCTTTCTTGGTGAAGATTTATGTTGCTGGAAAATATTACTCAAATTATTAGTTTCAAATATTTGAACAGGTTTTTGTCAAAAAGCAGGTGGAATAGTAGAGAGATAAAAAGAAGGGAAGAAGTTAGAAAAAGATGAAGGAGAGCTTGTAGAAGATACATGCTCCTTGAACTTTTTATGCTATTGAGGGGGAGGTTATAAGTATAGAATTAAAGAGAAGCTTTATTTTTGTTGCAGGTTTTTCATCCAAATGTATATATTCTGCGACATGGAGAAAGCCCTGTATTCTTCTCCAACTATAAAATGGAACAATTTCTGAAGTAAATATTTCCATGAAAAATGGGGAACAAACTGCTGCAGATAATGCGTACTCTCTGACAGTAGTGATTATGTGAGACTGTAAAAACATTCAGGCACAAAAAGGCAATATTTCTTGTCTTCCCTATCTGTCAGATGTCACTGACAGCTTTTTGACAACTCCAGTATCTTTCAAGCTATTGTGATTTCCTTAATGGAGCTATTAACAAAACAATACCTTTTGATAGTATCTGGAAAACACTCCAGGAAGAATACATTTTAAGAAAATGTGAAGTTATTCTTTTGTAAAAGCAGGAATGTGATCCAAGTCACACATCTGCAACAATTTTCTACCTGTATTGCAAAAATGACTGATGTGTTTTTGCAAGAATTCTGGAAAGAACCTATCAGTCACTTCTTAGCATCTCAAGGCATGCTCATGCTAGTCCTCTTAAATCTATTTACACCACTGTTCCAAAATGCTGAGAGATCAATAAGCTAAGGCACACAATACATAGCATTGGTCCCCCAGGCTTAAAGGAAGCTTGACTCCAGATACAAATTTGGCACCACCACCCTATCTCTAAACGGATCTTATGGCAAGACCTAGCAAGCGGATTTTGTGTCATCTAGTTATTAAGAGCTTGCATTTAACTTGAGGTGTTTATTCCTGCTAAAAGTTGTGTGGACTTGCTAACAGGATGAGAATCACACTGTGGGTCGCTGTAGGTGCTTGGGCTACTTCCTCAAGTATTTTCCACATTTTATTTGTCAAAGTATAAGATTTATAAGACAGCAAAACCACCACACACAGTAGTAAATTTATAGTTGCTTTGAAAACCTAATGAAATCTTTTTTAAAAAAATCAGCTATTTATAATCTTTTTCCATATGTTGTGTGCCAAGAAATTCTGCCAGAAGAATTTATGCTTTGGCAGATTCTTAGCTATACTGCTGCAAATCACAAGGTCCTCCGTTAGAGGGTCCCATAACACCAGTTTAAACAGAATATGGTACCACTGGTAAAGCTGTGAAAATGACCATTAAAGTGCAGGTTAAGTATCTGGGATGAACATTGGTATTTTGGTTGTAATATGTAAGAAGAGATGTGAAAAAAATACACATGCATTAGAGGGCAATGTAGCAGAGTGACACAACGCAGGTCTAAATTCAAAGCAGTTATGAGTAATCATAAAGTAGGAAATTTTTCCTTTGTTTTAGTGTAGTTGTTTACTTCCTTCTAGCATAAGTTATTTTTCAGCGTGTCTTTCAGACTGTAAACTTGCTATCACATCTCCAGATTACTGTTATATCTTTATTGTCCTTTCTTTGAGTCTTATTTCAACATTTATTTCAGGTTCTGGAACGCCCTCCTACTCATTATGTAATATGATCTTGAGGTTTTTGAAAACATCACACTTTACATACATACTTTGGGAATGCTAATATAGTACTATAAATTATTTCTCCAGTGACTTAAAAATTGATTCCATTTTTGCAAAGGACAGCAGAATTCACTTAATGCAAGGCAAATTTATACAATATAGATGAATTTTTAATTCGCGCCATGGTTTCACTAAAAAGTAGACCATTGTCAAGCAATTTGTAGTATTCAAATCAGTTCTTATCTTCTCTGTGTTTAGAAGAATTATGGTACTTGAGAGGTTCAATAAGAAGTAATTGTTCTTATAACTTGTATTGTAACTAGATAATGATTTTACATATTCTTATTAAAACAAAACCTTTTCCTGAGAGTTACACTCTAATGTCTGTTTTTCAGCAGGAAGAATTTCAATCCATAAAACTCCTTCAATGAAAACTTTCACCTGAAAGGTGCCTTGAAAATAATCTGAGGATTGTAAGGTTGTATTTTCTTTTACCTTAATGCAAAATGAATAGGATTCTGCTAGATAACTGCAATAAGCTTTTGTTTAAGCCCTGTAATTCTTAAGGTAGTTAAAGCATTACATCACTTTTCCTGTGGAAAGGCAAAATTCCACTTTTATTACTTTTTAAGGTCTGTAGTGCAGCTCTAGGACTTACACTTGCTCAATTGTCCATATCTTTTAGAAAAGCCATTGTAACTGAATACTGACTATTTAAAGAAAGGAATTTTTTTTGTTTGATTTGCTAATTCGTTCTTGTACAGTAAGCATTTATCATTAGTTAATAAAACTTTCAGGTACTGGAGTGAAAGAGAGGATACTCTAAAGTCTGCAAGACTTAGAAATTAATTTCTTAAAAGAAAGAAAATGGGAAATTATTATATATAACTTGAAATTTCCATTGCTCAGGATACAGTATTCCTACTGGAAGACTTAGTAAGGATTTTTCACTGAGCGTTTTTCAGTAGAACTGGCTCAAAAATGAGAAAGCTGTTTCAAAATACATAAGAACCCTAATGTTTTGCACTAAATCTAAGTTTCACTTGGCAAAAACTTAGCAGCAGAACCCCAAAGCCTCAAACAATCAAATTTGAGGGTGTAACCACTCTCAGTAAAGATAAACTCTGTAAATTTTGTCTGCCCAGGAGTATAAGCATACTAATACACAATCTGCAGTCTACATATGATAAGTATAGACTTGTACTATCTAGTTCAATTTTCACCATTCTTTCATCACCATTCTTTGTCGTCAGCTGTCCTTCCAATTTCAGGCTATATATACAATACTTTTTTCCTTTTCTCTAAGTTTGAGAAATAAACATTTGAAATAAAGTTTTGCTTCCTTGAAACTTCTATAGCATCAGTTCTTCATTATCACAGTACTGACCAGATGATAATATCTGGAAGTACTGGTAAATGAAGCTTTTAAAATTACCATTACACTCTATTTCATAGATACTTTTTAAAACATGAATTAAGTCGGATTATAGAGGGCTCTAAGGGTTCCAGCTTGCAAAATTTCCTGCGCTATATATTTTCAGGTGTAAAAAAGATGCACAAATGACAATATACTGCATCTATAAATCTTTATATGTAGCATATGAGTCATTTAACTACTGAAGCATTGATTAAAAGGTATGTTGAGCTGCCTTATTTTAGTAATGTTACCTGCATGAACTGTGAAGCAGGAAAGCGTGTCCATAATTATTTATAGTTTGAAATGGCAGATAGAAGTATAGCAAATATCAGGAAAGCTTGTTCCATGAAAGATTAAAAAAAAAAACAAACCCTCACAATAGCAAAGTGAAGACAGTAGAGGGTAACTGATAGCCAGCACTTCTGAAAATTCAGTCACAACTCCAGGTGGTCCATGATACAGGTTTACAGGTATAACTTTATATATCCATCTTTGAAAGCCTTAGTGTACAGGTACAAGTTAATACTGTTGCTTGAGGACCTTTAGCTACCAGTTGTAACCTCGGGTCCTCCCCGTTAATGTTAATGGAAAATATGGACGTGTGCTTTCAGTGATTTGGTGATCACGGCTTTCACCATATTCTCTAGGTGTCTTTCCATAAATTCAAAATTAATTAATTTTTGAGGAACTAAATAAATAATACTGAAAGGCTTAATTTCAAGGTTTAGGACATTTCCTGTTTATCTAGTCGTTTGTCAGTTAAGGGGGTTGGGGGGTGGGGAGGAGGGAAAGATCAACATGTAAAAATGTTACCGAAAATCGTAATCAAGAAAACCAAAATACTTTAGAAAGCCGACATGGGTTTATTGCAGTGCTGGGTGCATGGGGGAATTTTCCTACTAACATGCACACCAAATTATTCGAGGGTACACTTATATACAGTAGAGTACTCACATATTGGTGCTACATTACACATTCATTTTCATTCATGCACAGGTCTGGTTATAACTTTCTCGCTTCTAATGCAAATTAGTGCACATCCTCAGATAGCACTACTGAAGTTTTTTTGCTGACTTCACATGATCCCCAAGTGGAGGTTTACCCTCTTTTGGGTGGGGGTGCTATCTGAGTTGGAGCTCACAATCTCCCACTACCACAATTATCTCTGTCCTACTTTCAACTAATTTTCTGTGGTCTGCAGCACCTTAGCAGCTTATCATCTCTTGTGGCCAGAACTTTCTCACTTGGAGGCTTCTTTCTGCATAATTTAGATAACGGTGTTTGTACCATTATCTGTTCTTTGTTTTCCAAGGTTAACACCCTTGATTAGAAGTCTTTTCATTCATCAGTTTTGACACTTGAGAGGGTAGCTCAGCTCGACCTAAATTTTGTGCACATACCTGTTTAGCATATAGTTAAACACTAAATTAGAGTTCCCTCATTCAGGAGTTTAGGCAACAAAACCATATTTGGCAAACTCTTATCATTAGCAAAGTTTGTGAACTGTGCTGCCAGCAAATGGTGACTTTGATTCTTATTAAATTAATTCTTAAATCCAGGAGAAGGATCTTCTGCTACCTTGAAATATGCAAGGTAATTCTGCATGTTTTCCAAATTGTAATCTTTTTCTCTGAGTTTTGACATCTAACCAAGAGCTCAGAACTAAAAAGATTTTCTGCAGGAACCACTTTCTTCTCTGTTAACAGCTGGAGGCACAGCACAACATTTCTATAGGGGAGGTATAACCATGTCACTCTGGGTTGTAGGTTCGGGGGTGGGGGGGGAAACATGTTTGCATGTCTGATTGAAATATTGAGACAATTCTCTCAACTTGCAGTTTAGTGTCTGTATCGTGTCAGTTAGGTTCAGAGCTGATCATAATATATACCTGTATGAGAGTGAATTATAGCTCTCATGATATGTTTTCAATGAGAGTTCTTCAATCTGTCTAGAGACCAGTTACAAGATTAGTACTGTTTAGGATGGGGGGGGAAAAAAAAAAAAAAAAAAAAAAAGAAAAGGAAATATAAGTAAAGTATAGCATTGCTTTTAAATCAGAGTTGCTGTGTATCCACTGCTTGAGAATGCCTTTTGTTTTGCAGTATCTCATTTTGAGTTTGAGAATAAACTATGGGTTTTTTGTAGGAAAAAAACCCGAGGCAGTTCATGGAGTATAATGTTCTTGTTACCTTAATTGGTTTTTGTGATTTAGTTAGTTATCTCCTTCAATTTATATTTTTATTTGTTGAGAATGTATTTTGAAATAACTAAATAAAAGTTAATTTATATAACAGTGCAGTATTTTGGATATATCTGTTAGTGCTTACCTTGCAAGGCATACAGAATGGAAATGATGGGTCACAAATACCATCTAGATTCCAGAAATATGAGAGATTAAACTTGACCCTTTTTTTTTCTCAGAACTGAAAAGCTTTTGTGTGGATTTGTCTGTGTATTTGTTTTTGCATCCTGAATCAGATCAAAATTCTTAGGAAAAAAGCTATTCGTTATCATTTTGTTAAGAAATGCTTCAACATTTTTAATGAATAAAGATTTACACAATTTGATGCAAAAGGTTAATTCAGTGGTTTAGCAATCTCAGCAACTCTGTTTTGAGGGATATTGAAACCCTGAATTCTGTGTGGTTTTAGGCCATCTGAAATAAGGGAATGGCTATTCTTAGTATCTTGGGATATACACATGCTTACATATATCACAAGTCAGTATTGCATTACCTTTCAAAGGAAGTGCACATTGCAAAACTGTATTATGCTAGCTGGTGTTAAGAAAAAAACTGTGTTTTTCAAATGTCATGGTTGATGGCGACAAATAGGAGGAGGGAGGTTCTAAGTGTAGTAAGAGAATGTAATTTATCCCTCGTGTCAATTTGGTACTTCTAGGAACATTAAACATGGTCTTTTGTATTAAAAAAAACCAAACAAACAACAAAGGGAAAAAAAAGCCAGAAGTATCAGCCAAGATGGACCATTTCTGAGCTTGGCTATTATAATTTGCTGGTTTTCTGTATGCATTTTAGCTGAAAGTTATGGCAGAACAGAGGTTAGCTCATAGAACTGGAAGCTCACGAAACTGTTTCTTGTATAACAAGGAGCCCAGCATGCCTCCTTCTCAACATAATCATATGGATTCTGGGCACTTGTTTAATGGGGTGATATACTATTACCCTGATGTGTTCTTACAGTCCCTCTGTTGCTCTTCCTAACTGATGTGTTTGGTTCAGTTTGGAGAAAGACACAAACGCTTTCATATGCATCTGTGGGCTACTGTCACACTCGGGCTGCAAAGGCTTGCTGCTCTTCAGGCTGGGACGAATCTGAGTGGCGTGATAGAAAAATCAGAACTTTTTTTGCAGGCTACACAATACCTACTCATGTCCCTTCATTTCCCCCTAGTTCTTTTTCCATTCTCTACTGCCTTCAGTGCCCTAAAGATGATGCTGAAGAAGTAAGTTGGAAGTGTTCCATTTTAAAGATCTAGATTAACAGTTAATGTCAGCATATGGTTTGTGTGTCTTAAGTGTTCTGTTCAAAAGATATACACTAGGAGGCTCAGAGGCCCAGTGGCTTCAAAGACATGTTGTGAGGGTGCCCATGGGATAGGAACATTTACCAGTAGGTAGGCAACAAATTTCTGTGTCGGATGGTTCTCAGTTTTGTCAATTAGAAAAATCAGATAGCAAATCTGCTCACAAACTGCTTTGTGCAAGCTATTCATGCATTTATATGCTCCTTTGGCCTAGTGTTACTGCAGTAATTCTGAAAAACTTCTTTTATTCTCAGGAAAAAGCACTTGACTGGAATTTTCTATGCTTTAGGTTTGCAGCCTAGGTTTATGAAAAGATTGTGTTTAAAAAAATTACGTTGTTCGTCAGCCCCGGATGACCAGAATTCAGGAGGGGTCCTTGAAAATGTTCTTTTTCATGTTTGTAAACTTATTTTTAACACTTTGTTGCCACTTTTGCTCACTAACTATTAAATAAAATATTTTTGTGAACGTAAATTAGTCTGAAAACATCTATTTCTTGTTCTTCAAAAACATAAGTAACATATGCCAATCTGGTATTCCTGCTGATGGCAGAGGAAGATGATTTTATTCACCACGTTGAGAATCCAGTTCATAGGAAATAAAAACATCTGCTAAGTGTGCATTGCAGTCAAGAACATACTTAAAACTGATGTTCATGATGCTAAGATTTGGCCTTTCTACCATCCCTCTTTGGGTGGTCCACATATACGTGGAGCTTCTCCGAGATAAGTTTTCTTTGATGTTAGCCTAAATTTTGCAAGAAAAAAACCTTCACTGTCTTCTTTGTCACCTGTGGAGAATCTTTTACATTTCTCTTTGGTACTATTGCCCTTTATATAGTCCATTTATGTTTTTCTTGATATTTTATAGAGAACAGCAGTATTCTTTGTTATGTAGGTCTAGTAAGTCTAGTTGAAAAGTTTGTGCTTACCTTCTATTTTTTTCTGTGATAGCATTGATTTTAAAGGATGTCTGTTTTCCAAGGCTTTAATAAATTCAAAATCCCCTCCTTTTTTAATGTTCCTTTTTTTTTTAATGATTTTGGTGCAACTGACCGAACTGGACACTAAGGGGCGCTGTTTCATACCCTTTGTGTGCAACCCGTGTCTCGCCGGCACACACGCAAGCAGGACCACACATGCTGCTGCACTTACGCTAATTCAGCGTCTCTGCAAGTTTATCTTCCAAATTAAAAAAGACAACATGAAGTACAGTCAGGTGAGCTTTTTGGATCTGATATGTAACACCAGATAAGCACAGACTGAGGAAAATCATCGTTGCTTTCAGCTGTGCAACAGTCATGGCAATGATGAAGATGTTCAGCAAACAAAAAAGGCTAAATAGAGCTCCAGTATAACATGATGGAGGGAATGTGCTCTCACTTAAAATCCAAACCTGCCTGTGTGAAATGAAAGGGTAAAAGTATTTTAAATGTGGATCACTAATCTAAATTCACTTTTAAAACAACCAGCTAAACAAGCCATGGAGGAAAGCCTTGATAATCGAGACCTAGAACCCAGGTCCGTGAAAATTTGTGTCAGGTTGGGGTGGAGCATGCGATTGGAGTGGTTATAGCTAACTTAAACAGACTTTAAAAACTTCAGCTAAGTAAAAAAGAGTATACCTTGTGTACATTAATTACTTCTGTTAAATCACGGAAGGAAAATATATTGACAAATTTTATCAGAAATAATATGACAATATCTTCTTCTTGAAAAAACAGCAGAGACAAATTGTTTTTGTGTTTTGCACAGCTCCAGCAGTTGTGAGGGTGAATGCATAAACCTATGAGTCATAGCATTAGTCAGGTGAGATAAAATACAGTAGAGGAATTTAGTATGAAAGTTAGGTATTGGATATATTTTTGTCAAGCAGCACATATTCTGTGTTTCCTATTTCTGTGATAAATCTCAAAAAGGCACATGTTTTCCCTATTTTGACATTCTTTACATAAACCACATTCCCTAGCTAACAATATGTCACAGGGTTTTGGCTTCACCTGAAGTGAGTCAGGTTTTGTTCTGCAGAACAGGTTTTAAATTTACCACCTCTCTGAAAAGGGAATGCTGTTGTACACGTATGTAGTAATTGATCATCGGAGCATTCTTTGGGCCTCCTACTTCAGGAAATACTGGCCCTGATTCTAAAACTGACAATGAATCACAAATTACTTATAGCTTTTCCAGCTTGCATCAGACTTGGAATTCTCTGACTAAATGTCTTCCTTGCCACTCCTTTGAACTTATATAACCATTTGTGTGATTAACTCAGAATTTCAAAGTAACATCCACTTTCTATGCCAGTTTTAAAATACGAAAAATTGTGCATTTGTACCAAGGGATGATTTAATAAGATACAGAGGCCCAGTCCGATGACCTCACAGCTACGGTCTGCTTCTGCTCTCGTGTTTTATCTCTCCCAGAAAGTTTTGCAGTGATGAGCATGTGACTTCCAGCCAAAGGAAACAAAGCTTCTGAGGGCATTCTGTACTGCAGGTATGCTTATCAAATTGTCACATAGGACAGGCTGGACAGTAAAGAAGAAAGTAGGTCTTACCAGCCAATAATTGTGGCCAGAGGGGAAGAGTCGTTTCATTGGCAGTTTCAGAGGTGACTAGTACCTGACTAGATATTCAGGTTTAGGTTGCCCAGATTTTAGACAACAGTTTTTGTGTTTGGTCTCATGTTTAGTTTTCTCCTCAAGGAGTCTGGATTTACCATCAGAAAACCAATTTTCTTCAAGGCACCTTAAATAGTGTCCTCAAAAACATTAGTAAAGTTAGAAAAATTTTAGCATAAAATGTGCATTCGGGTTGCTGTTCATCTTTTAAACACAATGAAGATCAATCTTTGAAGAAAAAAGTAGGGGGATATTGAGCTGACAACAACAACACTTTGAAGGATGAAGTTAGTTAGTAAGCATATAATTTAGGATGAAGGCTTATTCATGGAGGTATCACATGAATAAAAATTTGCCCACTGAAGTACAGACTGGAAACATGCATATAAATGCTACTTTTATAGGGCAGAAACAAATAAATAATTCCATGTTCATTTAATGAAAGATGAAAAACAGGTTGAACCTGTGTTAACAGCTCTGTACATGAATGCCCCTAAATGGAGCAAGGCCTGGTGGTACCTGGTGGTGTCCAGAAAAGTTAGATGTGTTAGCAAATAAGCATTGCACAGTTCTTTCATCCAGCATCAATCCAAAGGATGACAGCTGTATGTTTGTTGATAGATCTCTACCACTTTCACACAATCACAGAACCACAGAGTGGCTGAAGCTGGCAGGCATCTCTGGGGGTCTCCTGGTCTCACCTTTGCTCAAGCAGGGTCAGCTGCACCACTAAGAAGAATCTGCCGTTGCCTTCTTTCCACGCACATCACCACCAACACAACTCCCATCTGATATTAACCAACACTGGGAAAGTCCCTCCAAGCCTTCTCTTCTTCAGGTTAAAAACTCCACCTAGTGCAGCCCAGCAGGCTGTTGGCATTCTTTGCCACAAGGCCACACGGCTGGCTTGTGGTCAGCATGGTGCCCACCAGGATCCCCAGGGCATTTTCTGGCATTCAGCTGTCTGGCCAGTCAGCCCCCAGCCCATGCTGGTGCATGGGCTTTTTCTTCCCCAGGAGCATGGCTTGCTGCTTCCCTTTTGTTGGGCTTCTTGAAGCTCCCATTGCTGGATCACTCCAGCCTGTCCAGGCCCCTCTGGGTGGCAGCAAATCTACTGGTGCATCAACCACTTCTCCCAATATGTATCACCTGCAACTTGATGGAGTGCACCCTGGGCCACCATCTAGGTCATTCAGGAAGATACTAAAAGCTGTCGGCCCAGGTGCGCACCTCTGGGGTGCTGCACTGCAGACTCCAGACTGTAGCTGGACTTTGTGGTGCTGACCACAACCCTTTGAGCCCAGCAATTTTGCAGTTTTCAGTTCACCTTACTGACCAGTTACCTAGGCCATAGTTGATATTTTTTTTTCTATAGGGATGTTACAGGAAAGGAATGTGAATTAAAAAGGTCTTCTTGCTGCTGGTAGTAGTGATGTGCTTTGGTTTAAGCTTAATAAGACTGTGCTATTTTTCATCATCTATTTTAGCACTATCTTGTGAAACATGGAGGCTAGAAGCAATTATTTTGTCATTTAAACTCTGAATCTGCTGATATAGCAATTCAATTTCAGTACTATCCAAGAAATTGACATTCCCATGTTCTTTGAAATAGAAAATATATAAAAGATGACCAAGTAAATTCAGATCAGTTTCCAACAAAGATAAAGATTTAAAAGCTCTTTGCTCCTTCTTAACCACTTGTTTCATCAACAGTTGTTCATTTTCTTTTCTTAAATTATTGGACTGAAACAGCAAGCCAAGAGAGGAGTAAGAAAACTCACAGTGAAATGGGAAAAGCAGTATTTTAAAACAGATGTTTATGGAAGCTAAAGTGCCTGTAGGCTCCAGAGATATCTGCAAGAAAGAAATCTGGCCTACAGCACAGTTTATCACATGGCACAAGGGAAAATGCTTAAAATATGAGTTGTTTGGCAACAGTGAGATGAAAAGAAGATTCTATGTATGGCAAAATAGCTTCCAGGATGCAGACTGAATAGTCATAAAAATCCATACTCTACCTTAACATTTCATATGCAAAGATGTTCAGCACAGATGTCTTGGGTTTCAATGAACACTATGAAAATATTATTTTCAAGATGTAGAAGTATGTATAAACCTCCTATCATGTTTGTTTTGTTGGTGCTAGGGGAGGAGGTCATTTGTGCCCGAAATGCTTCCCTCTGTTATCTGATGGCTACTTTGTCCCATCAGCTGGTCACTGGGCCCATATCTCCCATGGACAGAAAAGCCATTTCAGATGCCTGCCTTCTCTTCCTGAAGGCCAAGCACTGGCACGGTCTAATTGCCAGTCTGGTTGCTTTCTTGTTGCCTTTGGAAAGCTGTGCTCTCACTGCGGCTTTTGTGGTTGTTTCCATCAGGCAGTGTGGTCCCTCTCAGAGGCGTAAGCATGCCAGACCAGCCTTTCTGAATCAGTGCCAGCCCTCTTACTTGGGAGGTGAAGCCAAATATCATATATTTAAAACCGTAATGCTTTGCTTGTCCACCTAGCTCCTGTCTCCTAAAGTCATTAGTTGTGGTTTTACTTCACTGTTAAAATACTCTTCAGTTTTTTCCCTCTTAGCTCTAGCTATTCTCAACTCTCTGTTTAGCAAGCTATGCATAGGTAAAATAGAGACATTCTGCTCTTCTACTTAAGACCTTTTGTTTTATATTCTTTTTGTGTCCTAAGGAAGTAGAATGTGTTTCTTATTAAATGTGAAATGCTGTTTAAATAATATTTAGGAGCTCTCTTAAATCAGCTAAAGCCAGGCTACTTAAACTTATTTTTGACATTCTGTCTCTGGCAAGTGACTATACACCATAGTGGACAATGAAAGCTAAACAGTGCTGGTTAAGATAGTTATTCATATGTTTTAATTAATGTTCCTTTCAAGATTTTGATGCTAGTTTGCATACAGTGTCTCCCTGATAACATACATATCTCAACAATAGGTGATCAGGGAACACATGACTTACCCAACATCAAAACTGGTTGTTTTTGACTCATCAGTCATGCTCTAAATCCCCCCAAAGAGCTAGATTCTCACTTACAGGGCTTGCTCTATCAAGAGATAATCAGACTCATCATTAAATACCTCATCAGTTAAAGGTCTTGCTATTCAAGATTCACTGTTGTAAAGGCTAAGTTATCTTCTCACAAAACAGGTATAACATACTCATGGTCAGGTGAGGACAACTCACAGTCTGTCTCATTTTCTTTTCAGTCTTTCTGCTTAACTTGCAAGAAATTGCAGTCAGACTGCAGTGAGACATTCTGTTAATTGACAACAATCCAGAGAAAGGTAAATTTATACTGGTCTTATATAGCACACTAGATATCAAGCACAAATAGACTACTTTAGTTTCACTCCAAATGTGATTACTAAAATAATCTTGATTTTCAAGACAGAAGTATTGGAACAACTATAGCAGAAGGAATGCCTTCCATTACAATGAAGTAACATTGTTTCTTGTAATAGAATTATAGTATCATAGAATCATTTAGGTTGATAAAGATCCTTAAGATTATAGAGACCAACCATAGATGCCTCTGACTTTGGACTGGGTCTTCCAGAGGCCGGTAACAGCTTTAGATGAGAACAAGTCAAGACATTTGTAGAAAGACTCAACTTTCATGAGTGGCTTTGTGTTGTGAGTCAGCATGTGAGGACTGTTTCTGGTTATGGGGCACACCCAACAAGACTATCTACTCACTTCAAATTTATTTTATTTCAGCAAGTCGGGTTGTAGGACAAGAAATGAAATCTCTTACAGTCTTTTCAAATCTTGGAGTTATCTTTGCTAGAAAATCTGAAATGAGCAAATCATTCATCATATTTATGTAATAGATTATTCAGAATAATTTATTTATTTATGTATTTTGAATGCATATGTAATAGATGTTTTTGTTGGTGGTTTGTTGGTTTTTTTCTCACATAGTCACACATTGAATGAAAGGGAACTGGCTTCTCTGATTCTATACTAAGTGTGACACCTTTGGGCAATACCAAAGAGTGTCAGGATCTGACTCTGTCATACCGAACTCTGGCAGAAAAATCTCAGTACCAGCAGCTTTCTTGGATATACCATAATATCTGGGTCTAGTTTAATTTATTATTTTTTTTAACTTACCAATGTCTTTGCTATTCTAACAAAGAAATACTCACCTACAGTATCTAGACATTCCCACATATACCACGTACTCTTGTAAACTGCCATGATAAATGAAAACTTATTGAGACAGTCAGTAAACACAGAAGCAAAGACTATTGAAAGGGTCAATAAAAAGTTGCCATGGCATGTTGATAAAATCCATTATATGGGATTTATTTTTCACCACAGCAAAACACAGAGATCTGGTGTCAAGTTAGCAAGGTCACCAGTCCTGCACTTTGAATAATTTAAAATAAGAGAAATGGATGAAGTTTAGTCTGTGACTAGGATTGCTTTAAACTAACATTGAACAGAAAAGGAAAAAAGAAAGTACTAATTCACCTCAAATAATTGTTAAAAATAATAAAAATAATGGTGGACAAATCTGGTGCACAGGATGTCATCAGTGCTATATAATTCAAGACTTAGGTGTAGTTTACTTATTTCATCTTATGTTTAATGGTCAATAAATTTCTGCTTAAAAAGAAGGTAGATTCTTGAATCCTTCCAGAATAGGGTCTGAAATTCCTTCTTGTTTTCAAATCTGGACATGACAAAAAAAATCATGAACATGTTAAAAGATACTTTCCTAACTACAAGAATTACATGACTTTTGAAAACTCCATTATAGTATTATGTTATAAGGACTTTATATTTACTTGGAGTTTTTATTTGTACTGGAAATTTATTATGTTTTTCTCTTTCATAGCAAAACAAGTATAGTAAAGTATTTGCTATAAATCACATTTTGTTATTGTTCAGCAAAGGTTTTATTAGAAAGCTTAGACATTGGAACCTCAAATTTGTAGTATCTGTCCTTTTTGGCTTCCTTACTAGGTTCTTGGTCCTAACCTGTCTCTAACACAATGCAGAAACTTGAGATATCTAGAAATTGTGTAATTTATAGGGAGGTTTTTATATAATGAAATCTCTCTAATTAATGAGTCTGTGAGAGACTGACTCTTCCAATGATGTCAGAGTTACATTGATAGCAAGGAAAAGAGAGACAATAATAAGCTGTAAACTAAAAATATATGCTTTTTTTAACCTAGGAAAAGCAACAAGCTGTCAGGTTTCTGATAAAATTTGCTGTGTTTGAAAATTTTACTACATTTAATGTGGTAATGGCATCCACACTGAACTGCATACTGGCTATGTGGTATGCCAAATGTATCAGTGATGGCCACAGTTTTGAAAGATGGCAGCAACAAATACATAATAAGAATTTTAAGAGCAACACAGGTTGAGAAAAGGTGTCCATTAGGCAATTTAAAAAAAAACATTCTGGAAAAAGGTGCCTCAGGCCATTCACGTTTTACAGACTTACAGACTATGTATTTCAAGAAGAAAAATCAGAGCAAGATAGTTCCAGCAGGCAGTTGTGAGTCTGAAGCAATGGAAGACATGGAGTGAAAAGAGCTGATGTATGAAGTACGACTTTGTTATCAGCTCACATTTCCTCAAATTTGTTCATTCCAGAGCTACACATCCAAATCAATGAAGATTTGTTCCTCTAACAAATTACTTTCTACTGCTTTTAGGCAGCAACAGGAGAGAGAGATACAGGGCTGGGATGCCGTTTGCCTACCAGTAACTCCTTAAAACATAGCAGAGAAATGTGGTAATGCATAGCCCTACTCTTTAGTAACTTTAGCCCAGCTAACCTCTAGAGAACAACCATTATGAATTGTCTAAATGAGCTGGCAGTTATAATCAAATTAATTTTATATGTATGTATATAAAGTCATTATTCATTCTACATTTCCTTCTGAGCAAGGCACTGGCTGGTTTGTTCTACGCTAAATGCTTTTTCTGTACCTATGACCTAAGCTATGAAACTTGTAAACGACTTGGTTTAGTTTATGTACTGCTGTTAACGCTAACAGCACTTTGAAATCATTAAGATAATAAGTTAAGAACGTTGAGATCAGAAAAAAAATAATGATGCTCTTTCAGCATAGTGTTATTTTATAGTGAGCAGTTAAAACTATAAGAGAAAGTTTGCTTTGAACATACAGATTTGACTTTGATTAATGGTGTTGCATAACATTTGCTTATTCCTAAAGAAGAAAAAAAATCCCTTTAACTGATACACATTAAGATAAAGAATTTACCGTTACATTTACTTTTGTTAAGGAAATTCTATGTCAAAGAGCTGAAGTTGCATTCCTTTTGGAGGAAGTGTATAACACTTCTGCAGTCAGTCTTCTATGTTGTCTGTTTGGGCAATTGTTTGATTTATTTATTTATTCTTAATGTTTCCTATTTTTCCTGTAGTTGAATTGGTATTTGAAAAGAAAAAACCTTTTCAATTTTACAGCCTGGAACAAAACTAAAAAATGTTTTCAGCTTTATTATTTTTTCTCCTCATGACATATGGTTTGAAGGTGTTACATTCAGTGAAACTTTACACTGTCCTCTCATTTTCTATTCCTTCTCTTTTAGTATCAGAACTCTTCTTTACTGATGTTCATTAGTTATTAGGAAGAAATTCTTCTCTGTGAGGGTCATGAGGCACTGGTATGGGTTACCCAGAGAAGCTGTGTATGCCCCATCCATCCCTGCAGTGTTCAAGGCCAGGTTGGATTGGGCTTTGAGCAACATGGTCTAGTGGAATGTGTCCCTACCCATGGCAGGGGCATTGGAACGAGGTGATTTTTAAGGTCCCTTCAAGCCCAAACCATTCTGTGTTTCTGTGATTCTATAGGAGGAAAAAAAAGATGAGAAGATAGATGCAGAGCTGCATTTCATGACTTAAAAACATATATCTTTTTTTAAATAATGCATACTCTTGGCCCCTGGTTATCAAACATCTGCACAGTGTTTACATTAAGTTGTTAGTCTGTATTAGTTTGTATTAAACTTTTAATGTGTATATGAGAACTATGTGAAAATTAAGATGTGTCACTGTGCTTGGGTGATCTGGTGTACCTCTGAAAAGGCAAGAACTTTATTTTCAGACTCAGTGTAGTCTTATATACAGTGGGGTATTTGTGCCCATTCCATCTTTAAGGAGCCCTCTTTACTGTCTTACACTCATGAAACTATATTCTGAGCATAGAGCACTTAGCTGAGGGACACGTGCTTATACATGGAAATTTACATTGCTTTATATATTTATTATAAGGCAGTTGTACATCTACCAAACCCAGCTGGATGTTAAGTACTTACATTGTGATGTTCAATGACAAACCCTACTGAAGATTAGGAAAGTACTTAAATAATAAAAGTAATATATGGCATATTAAACTCCATGGCAAAATGTCCTAGTCAAATGATTAGCATTCTTGTGGCTAATATTTTTTTCTCTGGGACTATTTACTATCCCATTTGAACATTTTTCTCCTCCTATCCATGTGGTGATGCTCTTGTAGATACATGACTTGCAAGAACATCAATGCCAATTACATTTTTTATTGCGTTCGTCTCAAAGGGCAACCCCAGCTCAAAGAGGTCAGACCATCTCACAACTCATTTTGGGATCCTCTGCGTAGTCTTTCATATGCAGTTTAGGTGAGATAGATATTCTAAGAAATAGAGGCTCTGGCATCGAGAGGTGATGTTTCAGTGCTTTACCAGGTGTATTTAAGACTGTTGGATCCTCCAAGGTGTGGAAAGCAGATGGAAAATTACCGGAGCACACTGATACCTCTCTCAGGCCAACGTGTGAATTACAGTCAAGACTGTGTAGAAACCGAAGTGTTCTAGTCTGTAAAAATAAGAGATGCATGAACACATATGTGCTTCATTTATCAAATAGTCTGTCCATATTTGCAGTCCATCAGCCTCTAGTGCCTGATAAGAACTTACTTCATGGTCAGTTGTATTAGACAGAGGCTTCTATGATCGGCAAGTGCCTCATCCCTCAAAGAGCCTGTATCTGCTCATTTGTGTAGTCAGGAGAAAGAAGGCAAACACACCTGTCCATGAAGGCTAGTTTTGTCTGTAAACAGAAAGACTTTTTGATGTCAGTCATAAATATCTTCCAAACTGCTATAATTTTTCATGATGACCATACTAGACCACCTTGGCCTCCTCTATACAATGGGTGCAGAGCCCTCCGAATTTCCCAATTTTTAGAAGCTCAGTAATTTTAACCACACTTCTAACCCTGTCCTCCTTTGAGTTTACTTCTGTAGTTTCCAGCTTCCTTTAAGTGACTGGAAGCTCTGTCCTCTGCCTTCTAAGACTCAGCTCATGTGTTTTCCTGGCTTTCAGGTTTTCCATGCTTCTAAGATGCAGCATAATGAGACTTCTAACAAGTCTTTGCCCTTCGCATAGGGTTTGTAATATGATTGTGTGTCTTTGGCTGCTTAATCTGTAATAAGCACATTAATTGGTCTCCCTAAGTGTTCTAATCACGCTAATATTTATTATTTTTTCTTGTGAGAATGCTAAGTAAATCAGGTTCCCATTGTCAAAGGCCCTATAATATTTCAAAATGAGCAGAAAGATTTTCTTCTTTTAAATTGCAATGTGAGATTTACCCCTGCAATAGTAATAGGTGGATTGTGTTAACTTAAATTACCTTTAGAATTGCAATATTTACATATTAAAATGCTATTTAAAGGTCTGTTAAGGAAAGGTTGGAATTCTTATATTTCAGGTCTTTTGAGTAACATATTAAATTTCATATTAGAACAGAGCAATATGCAAGATAATCTCACTCATTCTTATATTATAAATTCTAAACTATGCCTGAATTATTTTCCTGTATAAAATGTCTTCTAAAGAACAAATGATAGCAGTGCATAAAGATTTTATTGTTGCTTCTTGGGGATCACCTACACAGTCCACTCATGACTTGACTCTTAGAAGTTCTTGTGGTCTTTTCCAGCTTGTGCTGTGTCATTGTGCCTCTCTGTAATATTTATTTTTGGTATTTTATACTCTTGCATAACAAACCTGCCAAAGAAAATGTGACCTGCTGGTTCATGTGGTTGCCTAACTGCCATGAATTAGTGTCAATAGCTTCTCCAGGGAGAGCTATCTAGCTCTGATGAACTTGAAACATTAGCTCAGAAAGTGCTCCTGATCTCATCCAGTGTGAATTTTATGTTATATGATGTTGCAGCTGCTCCTTAGTGTCTTGCATGCTGATCTGTGAGAATTTTGAGTGTAGCTGTCATGCAAGCCTTCCATCAGGTGTGTTTTCATGACCTTGTGGTTAATTCTAGGTCTGAGGCATTCTTGCTGGGCTTTGCTTTTCCTCATTTTATGGTGTGATGTTAACTGGCAGTTCACTAGACATAGTTTCAAGCGTGTCATCTGGAAGGCATCTCTTCTTTGTCATTGATCCTCAGAGGCCTCAAATGCTCAGAAGATAGGTGTGTAAAGTGGGTGAGTAAAATTCATATTGCTGTACTGCCAGCTTCTTATTGGAAATACGCATGCCGCCAGTGGAAGCAAGGCAAACATTAGGGAATTTTAAAACCAAGGTTCTTCCATGCTTAAGTGTGTGACTTGCAAAATCTGTGTCTTTAAACCTAGAGGGTTCCTCCTTACATGCCAAATTTGCTCTCCAACCCCAAAACTAAATGTCTGAGTCTGATAATACTTTCCTCAAGTCATTGGAGGTTTCTATGCCATCTGAATGAATGTTTTGCCTAATTAAAAAATCAATGCTAACTGTAGCACGGTGCTAGGGAAATAGTATTACAAAACAGTATTGTTTTGGTCTAGATGTAGTACTCTATTTTTGTGCCCAAAGGCACAAAAAAAAATTTAAAATTTTGATGAATTTTCCAGTCTTTCTTCTGACTAAAAGCTGAGAAACACTGGGAGGGAGGTGAATAATGTTCTTTGACTAATGACACCTCTCTGTCTTTCTTCTACCCCGTCTGAGTAACATAACTCCTGTTTGCATCTTTACTGCTATATCTGCTCGTGCTCCTGGGAAGGACTGTCAGTTTCTGTTTCTGTTTCGCAGAACAGCCTACCTGGGTAGGATGGTGTGGGTAACTCAGAGCTGTCCAGCCTGATGCCTCAAGGCATGCCCTGGTCCAGCGGCAGCAGCCACTTTCTATGCAGTTCACACACAATGTGCAAAGTCAAGTCTCTTGCAACTGCTTATTGAGAACCAAGCAGCCCACAAAGTGACCTGCCTTTCTCTAGCATTTTATCCTCTTCCCTTGGTAAGGTCTTTTGTGCCTAGGAAAGTGAAATCTTGCATCTAAGCCAGGGTCCCGTCATCTGTAGAGTCAGACTGCTTGGAACAGGGTCACAGGGGCCTGTCAACAGCAGCCACATGCCAGGCAAGATATCATAACTAAAATCCTGTCTTGTAGGTGCAGATGACAGGAGCATAATTATGTTTGACGTGCTACTAAAAGAGGAGGGAGGCAAGCCACACAACAGTACTTTCCCTTCTCTCAGAGCTTTATTCACCCCCTCACTGCTGCTAACGCACTCTGTTAACTGATCATTTTAGGTTGCTGACATAATGGGAGCCCTGGGGAATTAGTCTGCACAAGATGTAAGAAGCCGCTTCTTGGTAATGTATTAGTCATTTCAAAACACTTTAAGGAGGAAGCAGAAGAAAATGACAAGCTAATTCTCTGATATATTTCAGAGGTATTCAGGCCCCTGTGAGAACAATACCTCTATTCATGCCTCGGCACTGTTGGGAGTTCATTTTTCCTTCATTCAAGAGAGTGGCCTGACCAGAAACAGAGGGAGAGAAGCAACGTGCTCTTCCCTAAGCCATAATTTCTGCAACTATCAGAGTGACTGACTGGCAGTGTTCATTAACTATAATAGGAGAGAAAGCCCAAGGATGCATTACCTTTACAAAGTATTGTGTGAGCAGTCTTTCCTCTGGAAGTCTTGCCTTGGTGTAGTGCACACAGGAATCAGGCAAATCCGTTGGCTTGTTTTCTTCTGATACCTGCATTTTCATATGTAGGGCAGTAATTTTATGAGGAGAGTATAACATTTGATTTATTGGGAAAGTGTGCATTAAACACGATCACCTAGCTACTCATTCTGTGAAGGAAATGGCAGTCAAATGTAACAAGCTAAATATCATAGCATGCTATGAGTAGAAGTGTTGGCTGTTTTCCCAGTGCTGTGTTAGCTTGTTCAGTTCTAATGGGTATAGGTAACGGCAATCATGGAATATGGCATGATAAATAGAACTGTGAGTAGATTGGCATTAATTAATTAGAATGGTAGCCAGTTTCAAAACTGGGAGTTGTGACTTGCTGACAAAAAAATTCTGGGAGTGTTATGATACTTTGTTTCAGTGTATATGGATATTGAACAATAGGAGTGCAATTTTCATCTTCAACCAGTTGTACCCATGTAAAAACCTATTTCAGTTTACAGCCAATCCACCTCAAAGAGTAGTAAGCTGTATAAACACCATCTCTATGAATAAGGGTACAGGCAAGGCTCTGAAAATGTCAGTTGGGCGCCTTTCAAAACCCAGGCCCTCTAAACCTTTCCCAGAACTTGAAATAAACTGAATTGCTACCACAAACCAAAGTAGGAAACTCCACTGAGAGACAATTTTCTCTTTCTCTTAGTCTTTTATTACGCAGCCCAGCTACATATTTACCTCATTCTATTTTCACATGCTCTGTGTTACATCCCGATCTTGTGACTTGGGAAACTGTTTTGCAAGTGACAGAGACATTGCAGAGCATGCCTTACTGCTTAGAGTTATGTCTTTTCTAGAAGTTACTTCCCAGCTTTGCAGACAAAGGAAGTTAATGGAGTTAGTAAAAGCTTTATATGATTCGACGAAGTATTTAAGCAGCTATCTTAAAAAATAAGTGTTCAAATGCTTTGGTAAGTGTGGATAAAAAATATGCCCCTTCTTGAAACGAATCTTCTCCTGGCCATAGAAAACTTGTCTGAGAAAAGAAGTGCTGGTAAGAAAGCCTATTAAAATGCATATATTCCTTCAGCAGTTGTAAATCAGCAGCCACAAATAAATAAAATTATATTTCTGAAGACCAAATAGTTCAGTGAGTTTTAATGAATTGTGTGAAGAATAGTGGAATCTTTTTCTAGTGACACAGTAAGCATGGCAGCATAAGCATTACTTGGTGTGAACCTGAATGTGTTTCCTTAGAGAACTGAAGCATGAGTGTGAGTTTTGTGTTACGTACTAAGAGTGATGAGGGTTTTTTTTCAGAAATATCTTCCTAATAAAAACAAAAGAAAACGGAAGAAGCAGGGAGAGGTGACCCAGGAGGAAAATAGAGACACCCTCTGGGCATGCAGTGATGGGGCTAGGAAAGCCAAATCCCACATGGAGTTGGATCTAGTGAGGGGGGTGAAGAACAATAAGAAAGGTTTCTACAAGTAGATCAGCTGCAAAAGGAACAATAAGAAAAATTGGACCTGGTGCTGAATAAGGCAGGGGCCCCAGCAGGCTCCTGAGAAGGGCAAGGGGCTCAACACAACCTTCACACCACTCTTGTCTTTACATAAGCTTCCAGGAATCCCCCAAAACCAGATACCACCGTGCAAGCCCAGAGCAAGGAATATTTACACCACTGGAGGAGGATCAGGTTAGGAAATATTTAAACAAACTGGACACGAACAGGTCCATTGGGCCTAATGGGATGAACTCATAAGTGCTGAGGGAGCTGGCCTGCATCGTTGTGAGGCTGCTCTTAGTTATCTTTGAGTGGTCATAGCAACTGATGTAGCAAATTTAATTCCTATCTGAAGTGCAAAGAATATCTGGAAAACAAGGGGCAGGTCAGCCTGACCTCAGTCTCTGAGAAGGTGATGGAGCAAATAATCCTGGAAACGATTTCCTAAGGCATGAAGGATAAGAAGGTCACTTGGAGTGGACATGGATTTACAAAGGAAGAGGTCATGCCTGATCATATGACAGCCTTCTATAATGAAGTAATGGACTCAGTGAATGAGGGGAGAACAATGGATGTTGTTAGGTCAACAGTAGTAAGGCTTTGCACACTGTCATTTGCAAGATGATGAAATACATCTTAGGTAACTGGTCAGTAAGGTGAACTGAAAACTGCAAAATTGCTGGGCTCAAAGGGTTGTGGTCAGCACCACAAAGTCCAGCTACAGTCTGGAGTCTGCAGTGCAGCACCCCAGAGGTGCGCACCTGGGCCGACAGCTTTTAGTATCTTCCTGAATGACCTAGATGGTGGCCCAGGGTGCACTCCATCAAGTTGCAGGTGATACATATTGGGAGAAGTGGTTGATGCACCAGTAGATTTGCTGCCACCCAGAGGGGCCTGGACAGGCTGGAGTGATCCAGCAATGGGAGCTTCAAGAAGCCCAACAAAAGGGAAGCAGCAAGCCATGCTCCTGGGGAAGAAAAAGCCCATGCACCAGCACGGGCTGGGGGCTGACTGGCCAGACAGCTGAATGCCAGAAAATGCCCTGGGGATCCTGGTGGGCACCATGCTGACCACAAGCCAGCCGTGTGGCCTTGTGGCAAAGAATGCCAACAGCCTGCTGGGCTGCATTAGGTGGAGTTTTTAACCTGAAGAAGAGAAGGCTTGGAGGGACTTTCCCAGTGTTGGTTAATATCAGATGGGAGTTGTGTTGGTGGTGATGTGCGTGGAAAGAAGGCAAAGGCAGATTCTTCTTAGTGGTGCCCAGCTGCAGGACAGCAGGCAATGGGCACAAATCAAAATCCTGGCAATTCCATTTAAACATAAGGAAAATAATCCCACAAACCATTTCTACTGTGAGTGTGATCAAACACTGACACGTTTCCCAGAGAGGCTGTGGTCTCCCTCCTTGGACATACTGAAACCAGTCTGGTCATGGCCCTGAGCAATCTGCTGCAGCTGACCCTGCTCGAGCAGAGGTGAGACCAGGAGACCCCCAGAGGTGCCTGCAAGCTTCAGCCACTCTGTGGTTCTGTGATTTCATGATTTGGTGAGAATACTGATATATTCCACTCAGTACAAAAGTAAAAACCTGTGTGATGTGAAACGCCTTTGATGGCCTTTAAAAGTCAGACTAATATTGTGTTTCAACATGAAATATGAAAGCCTTCAGTCATTTAATTGTGCAGTAATGGATCTTAAGATTCTGCATATGCAACCTTAGGTATTATTACTACATAGACATCATAGGAGAGCAAGCATTAAAATATTTTTACAAATGAAAATGCAATACTGGCAAGGTCTGCGTGTACTGAATTAGATTTGCAGAGCTGTTTAATTCCCCCTTACAACATGTGGTATAGAGCAGAGCACACATCTGTAGTGGCTTTGTTTCTGCAATTTCAAGGTGTCTACATGGTGCTGTGGTGGTGGAAATTACAGCAGAATGAGAACTGACAGCACCAACTTCCAGTTCTAACCCCAGAGCTGAAAAATAAGGAAAAGTAAAAGGTTTTTTATACAACAGAAGTTCAGAGGAATAAGCCAATTTCTATTTCAAATGACAATTTTCTGATGAAAAATCGGAATTTACATATAATTAATTTTGCTCGCTGTCATGGGACTTCAGCATTTAAAACAGGCAAGTGTGAAAGCTTATGTATGAAGAAATAGTAAATATGCATTTAAATTCTCATTCAGAATTATTACAGAATAGCATCCAGTAGATTTCTGTAATGAATGGTGATTCTTTTCTCTTGATAATCTTGCCCCATGTGCAGTTTGGCTTTTTTTTCACTTTTCTTTTATGTTTGGGTTTTTTTATGTTTTGGTATTTTGGATCTGAAGAAATATTCACTTTGCTGTTATAACTAAATGATATTAATATTCAACAGATTCTTCACTTCTCCCATGCACATCATTACTTTCTTGTTTTCTTACTGAAAAGTACTGATGATGTTGCTGGTTTCCTCAACTGTGCTTTGAGATGTGAAGCATGCAAGCATCTTTTCCAGCACTGCACATTGACTCAGTTCTTTCCTAGAGTATAACTCTAACTATTTGGATATTGTATAGGACCCTGAATGTTAACATTTAAATTGCACTATCGAAAATATTTGCATCTAATTGTTTAAAGCGTTCTCACCTGAGCCTATGTGAGACATCCCATTCTGCAGATACCCATAAGACATAGAGTCACTGTAAACCGAATCCAACAAGACATGGGATTTTCTTGCCTTTAAACAGGATCTTAAATTGCAGAGATATACTGCCTACCCTTTACAAGAAATATCCGTCTGAGATCCAAAATTATGAGTTTACCAGCCAACAGGATAAGCATGCCCCTAGGCTGAAGACTTAAAATTTACATGTTTGGAATATATGTTACTAACCATATAATGACAAAAGGCTATGTCTTCAATCTTGCCTCCATGCCAGGCTGCTATGGAAACTCACCCATTCAATGCAGTTTGTGTATCGCAGTCCTAAAGGCAAGTGCCCATGGCCTTCTTTCAAGGAGCTGAGCAAAGCCAATATTTTTTTCTTTGTAACTGGGAAACTCAAAGGAATTTGAGCCTCTGCGGCATGCCACCTGAATGAACGTTACAAATATTGAAGGGTCACCCTATTCAGAGCAGACACATTCAACTTCTATGGTGCTTCAGTACAGAAAATGGGGATAGGACTGCTTAGCACAAATTTAACACAGAGGGAGGCTGGAGTCTTTCTCCAAGGGACACTACAATTTTTTTCTGTAATGACTTTAGAACCTATGAGTCTGAATAGTTTGAGAGGAGTCACTGAGCTTCCAGGCTGCAAGGTTGTGGTGCTATATGGTATGCTCAGTGCCCATCTTTCCAGCAGTCATTTCTGTCCACACACAGAGTTGGTTTCAGACCTGTTCCTTTTGTCCGGTGTGAGGGTGTCCTGCTGATACTAATAAGGTCCTCATGTAACAGAAGTAATCATACTTGACTTCAGACAACCTTCTCCT
Source organism: Falco biarmicus (assembly GCF_023638135.1). NCBI lineage: Eukaryota > Metazoa > Chordata > Aves > Falconiformes > Falconidae > Falco > Falco biarmicus. The sequence continues at coordinate 49,611,033 of NC_079311.1, read as the reverse complement.
TTCATGATTCCACTCGCATTTTAAAGCAGGAGAAGACACTGAGCACAGACAGGTAATTTTTATCCCTCCCTTAGTACTGAATTTGATGACATTCATACAGAACCCTTAGTTTTTCCCATTTCTTTTAAATGAACACATACTGATTCTCTAGTGTTTTGCCCTTCTCGATGTTTCTTTTTCTCCAGTTCTTTAACCAATATGGTTAGTGATGCTGGCCTGCGGAGATGTAGGCATTGCAAGAGGGAGAAATGAATCAAGCAAGGAAAGGGGCAAAGAGACAAGCTGCATGTGGTCAATTGTTATGCAAGGTTTTGCATGCTTATATAATTTCATTTTAAAATATTTATTTCCTAAAAATGACTCAGTGGTGAAACAGGAAGTAAAGAAAGCAACTTTCAAAAATAATCTTGGTGAAACAGTTCTGCACAGCATTCTGCCTATAGCAAACCATGCTACTGTGTATATACATGCATGCAACATCTGTTACTTCATGCTTATTCACAAACATACTCTCAGCAGACAGTTGTTCACCTTTTTAAGGTGTTTTGCTGAAAACTGTGATAACGCAGAAATTAATCAGTAACAGTGGGTAGCAATATGACTCAATATTGCCACAAATCTATGATCATAAAGTAAATAAATGCATCTTAAAAAACCTATTCTAGTTTGTTTTTACAGTCCTATTGATTTATAATCATACATTCAGAGGCATTTGTCTCTGTCAGCTGCTCTCTATGAGGCCTTCTTCTATCAATAAAAACCCCTACATTTGTTAATACTGTTCATGTCTGTACTAAATCAGGTTGTATGGGGGATTTGGATTTTCCATTTGAAGCTCCTGAAAGTTGGCTCTAAGTTCTTTTGAATGAGAACAGAGTGTTCTCATTTGAAAAATGCAAACCGTAAGTCAAAATAAGCTGCATTTGGTGCTTTTTGGGTTTTTTGTTTTATCAGGTTTCAGATGTTAACTCCAGTATGAAATCCTTTTATATGTTTTGATTCAAATAATTGTAATGTCCAATCAGATACAGTCTTTCTGTTTTGTTTAAAACTACCTCTGCATATTCCTGATGTAGCAAGTTTGGCCAAATGCTTCATCGAGTTATTTTTATGACATTTCTGTAGCATTCACTTTGATGCTTTGCAGTGACCTGTTCAGAGAGAGTGCTGCACTGCTGTTGACTTTACATAAAGGTAAATACTGAGACAAAGTGAAATAAGTGATTTACCAAAGATTGCATGGACAGGAAGAGGGAACAGAACTCTTATGTCAGCATTCTCAGCCCTTTGCTTTAAGTGTACACCCATATTACTCCCATAAATGATCTATGCCCACATAATAACAAGGAATACTCTGTGCTTCAGTGTCACTGAGGAGGAAAAGAAGAGAAACTGCCGAAAGATGGAAGCTAGTGCTGTCAAGAATTTGAAAAATACAATTATTTTTTATTAGGGCCATGAGTGATGATCAGCTCTTTCCTGAGTAAGTATATATCAAATGTGGAAAGGATATCCATCCCGTATATGCAATTTTCTTCATAAACCAGGTTTTCAAAAAACAATTTTTAATTGTTGTTCTTCAAAGTTTAATGTGCAATTGGTTACCAATAGTCTTCCACAGCTTAAATTTCATGCACTTTTTATTCTGCTTTTTGTCACCTTAACTAAGAAATTAAAAGGCTTAGAACAACTGTTTCAGAAGTTAACAACCTCAAAGATTGTCTTGGTAATTTACCACAGAATAGTATAAATAAAGGTTCTTTTAAAGACTGGAGAATCAAGCAGCAGCTAAGTGAATTATAATAAAATATACTTCTGCAGTATATTCCCTCCATGAATCAGTCAATATTGAACTTCTCATAAACAGACTCAAAATAGTATCACTATGGCTTTAAGTCTCAAACAGGGTAATAATTAGGTGCAACAGTGTGTACAAAGAACTCTACTAGCCTGTCCATCTTTGTTGCTTAGGAAATTGGGGTTTGAGTAAGCTATTCTAAAGAGCCCTGTAAACAGCAGTTCAGCCCAAATTGGCATATACCTGGATTACTATGCTAATTTGTTTATGAGACCTAGGAGGCTGGAGTACTAGAGCCTTAAGGCTGAAAACAATGGGGGTTTACTCAGCTAGGTGCTTTGCATAATGGAACTGACACCCCTATCAGTTTAGAAATCAAGAAGAAATTACAAGATTTATTCCAGCCAAGACTAGTAGTCTTGGTTGTAGCAAGCTAGCAAGTAGGAGTTACTGGGGAGTTAATGATTAAAGGGAACAGCTACAAATCAAAGTAATGTTTTTTTTACAAAAATTCTTTTCTTTGTTAACTCCAGGCCTAAAGCAGTAATCTCTGGCTGGAGAGCAATGTTATATTTGCAATGTGAGGGTATTTACTGCATAAGAAGTAATTGCTTGCTCATGCTGTGAGGCACTTTTTCGTAATGTACCCCCTACTATCACAGAAGAGGTGAGATGAATAGAGTACGTGTTTAGTTTTATGCTTATTCACAATGGTATAGTCTGTGCATTTTATTCATGGGACTCATATTACCATTAAATTTCATAGCAACTTTAAATTTCCTAACCCCATATTTTAATAGCCAGGTTCAACCCAAGCGTGCTGTATAAAGTGCTAGAAATGTTTCACAAGATCAATGAAGGAAAAAATCCAGGATATCTACTCATTTTTCTTTTCGTATACTTTTCTCTTATACTGTAACTTGTAGGGTAAGACAAATGGTTTGAATATGGCACCCTTTGTCCAAGCTTTTTATTTTCCTCCCCTTATTTTGTGTTCTATTGTCTCCTGGATAACTGAGAAAAGGGCAGGTTCTAATACTGAGAGCAAGAAGAAGAGAGTGGGAAATTCTTGCTCCGGGAGGGGTGGAGTAAATACAGGGATAACAGTTATTAGGAAAATATAGAAAGGAAATATGATCTGGACTAAGTCTTTGGAAAATACTGCTGTGTCTTTGAAGAAAGTCCCCTTTTCCTAAGCCCCCGAAGTTTTGTTTTATCTTCTCTTCCGATTGTTCTTAATTTCTAACCCATGAACTCTTCCTGAGAAATCCCAAGAGCAGCCCAATGTGCTCCCCTCACACTTCTGCTGTTCTAAACCACTTATTGCCCATTGCAGTGGTATTTGAATGCCCAACAGAGTCACAGGCATCATTAATAATTGCCATCATCAAAATAGTTTCCTTTCCACACTTCGTCTGTTCAGTGTTTCCCTGTCTTGTAGAGCATACACTCAGGGGAAAGGCTTGATTTCCAACAGCTCCTCAGCTGTTCTGGATGGCTGAGCAGGCCCCAAGAACTTTCAATAATTTTTTAAATAGTGAAGTAGCATTGAATGCACAGTAAATTAAGAAGAAGATTTTGCAAATCACTTTATTTCTTCTGTTTTCTTTATTATTTCCATCTTTTCATCTGGAATCTGAATGATTACAGGTGGTTGTACCCCACTGTACAGAACACTGTCATTTCTATGACAAAAATGTCTTTTTCTCTTCCAGATTCTGTCAAGTCTTTCCCTTCTTCACTTTCCAAATCATGAACTTTCACTTAGTACATACAAAATGGAGCTCCTTGTCACTTTATAAACAAAATACGGCCTTGTTTTTTCATCCTTTATTAAGTATTATGATCTGCTTCTCCACTGACCAAATGCCACTATGCTGGCATGGCACTGCTAGTCTGAAGTAAGCCCTGACAGAAAAACTGTTGACTATAAGGCATTACCTACCACTGGAGAAAACAATAGAAGCACAGCAGAAAACAATTTACTTCCTCATATGCTTCCTCCTTGATGCTGCTTCTGTTACTACATAGGAAAGACAGGTAAAAAAGCAGACCACCCACATGTCATGCAGGGATCTTTTAACATTTTATATCTGACTAGTGTAGGCTTGAATTATCACGAAGAGCTCAAAAATAAATTAAGGATGACAGAATAGAATAGAATGGCCTTGCAAGCCTCCAGTTTGGTCTTTCTTATGACGTTTATCCCTGGGTTGAGTATGGCTCCAACAGAGAAATTTCAAATGGATTGTTCATTCACAGCTGATGGCAACAAAACAGGGCTGTCAGACTACTGGCAATGTTGGGCAAAAAACCTACTCAATAAAGGCAATTTCTGGTTATGCTCACACTGTAAACTATGCTCTACTCCCCGTTGCCAAGTTTATTACACAGTTAAGTAATTAGGCTTCTGAAACTCAGGAGGGCTTATAATTGTGTGAAACTGAAAAACTAGAGTTTTCACCTATCAAATTTGCACACATATGCCGCTGGGAAGGAAAATACTTGATAAGCATTTAGGCATTACCCAAATTTATCTAGTAATAGGTGAGATGTAAACATACTTTTTAAAAATTGAATTGTTTGGAAAAGTTAAAGAGTCGAGGGAGATGCAACAGGCAGAGAGTTGTTGCTTAAATTGGGCATAATAAATCATGGACCATACATTTCATGCTATGAATAAAATAGAAATCATTCAGCTCTGAGTCAGTAATTTCATGTCAACATCCTGGTGCTGGCCTAAACTGTTTGAACATGATTCTTGTGGGTTATGGAGGCATCAGAATCCTGAAATGATATTACAGCACTGTAATTCATGTCTGCCTTTTGTTCATTTTCTGTGTATATGGATTATAATTTATTATTTTTCTAATTAATTTATTCTAATTTATTTCTTTTACTTAAACTGCTCTGTAAAATGTAAAGCAAATGTAGAAATCATTTGGCAATGTGATTTCTTTTACTGAATATAGAATAGTTGCAAATAAAAATCACTTAATCTTCTAATGCTAACATCACTATCATCAGCTTTAGCTTTGAAGCAAGGAACATTGTGTATGTACTTCAACGCAGATGAATTCCAACGTAGGTGAATTAACAGATAACACAGTAACTGTAATGCAACTGTGAACCAGTGTCAGGTATCAGTTCTTGCAGCAAACCAGCGAGACAGCTCAGCCGTGTTAATGAAAACATAGTACTATTGAGGTCTATTCCCTTCTTATTATATGTTTAAAATTCCCGTTGCAGGTAATAACAGATGCATCCATTGATGGGAGGATGTGGTGACATTGCTTATGGCAGCGCAATTTCTGCAAGTTCCCCAGAAATTTTAGTAAACACATCCTTTGCATGTTTGCTTATAGCTTTCAGGAACATATGAATGTGTTTATGGTAACACCTTAAACAGAGATGAAATATTTCCTTTTTATACTTAAATATGAAAGTACAAAGGCCTCTCTTTGCCTCTAGAAATACTGGGATGGAAGGCAGGACCTGTGGCACCAAAAGGTGGTATATTCTTACACTCTTTGGAAAGCCTTGGTAAATGGCAATGGCAACTTAGCGAGCTACGAGCAAGTACACACAGAAAGACACATTCAGCCCTGCCATTATTTACAAGAAATGTGCCCAGCTGTCCTCTTTGTAGAAATCATGTATCTGGGCAAGCACTTCACACTCACAACCACAGATCGGTTTTAAGTTATATAGAGACAAATGCCTATCTGCAGATGTTGAACAGTGAAACTAGGGAGGGAAATAGGGAGGCAAATACTCTTGTTCTACACAGTATTTCAAGACTAACAGTAATCTGATTGTTTTGCTCATCTGCTTCATACCTGCAAAGAAAGGCTGTAAAAATACTGTAGACTTTATTGACTAATACAATTCTTTATCTTACCATGCAGTTAGAAGAAAGTTATTTTTTCTTTTACCTTAGAACAAGATTAGCATAAAAGTATCTTTTGACGAGCCTTGAAGTAGCCATGGACTTGCTTTCAGTTGTACTTTACAGTTCACCCACCATATACCTTCAGCTGTTAGAGCTGGACCTTTACACATGGTTGCGCATGAAATAGTTTTACCAATGCTATAGCAGGACGAAAAGCATGGCCAAATGACAAGAGCTTCTGGGTGTTTTCTTACATTACAGCTATTAACAAGAGTACTCAATAAGAGTATTGGGTGGTATCTATATGTCTTGTAGTAAAAGACAATACACTTCAGCTACCAAAATGTGTCAAGTGCTAATGCCTCTTTCTATGTGCATAATACAGATAATATATCATGTAAAGCACAAGAAGCACAATGTGTCTCTCCCTTGAGGAAAGGCTGAGAGAGCTGGGACTGTTCAGCCTGGAGAAGAGCAGGCTCAGGGGAATCTTATCAAAGTATATCAGTACCTGAAGGGAGGGTGCAAAGACGATGCAGCCAGGCTCTTTTCAGTGGTGCCCCGTGACTGGACCAAAGGCAATGGGCAAAAACTGCAACACAGGAGGCTCCATCTGAACATCAGGAAACACTTTTTGATTGTGAGGGCGACCAAGCACTGGCACAGGTTGCCCAGGGATGTTGTGGAGTCTTCACCCTTGGAGAAACCAACTATAGGGGACCCTGCTTGAACAAGAGACTTGGACAAGAGGGCTTCCAGAGGTCCCTTACAACATTAACTATACTGTGAAATTGTTTATGATGAGTTTTGGCTTTCATGGGACATAGAATTAAAATCTTTTTATAGACACATTTTGAGCTGAACACCACAGGGATTTGCAACACAATTAGGAGGAGGAAGAAGGAAAAGTAAAGGCAAAATTAACTGCAGAGCCTCTGTAGCTGTCCTAGGTTCCTTTACACGGCATTTTAGTTCATTAGCTGTATAAAATATGCAACTAAATAGTGCTAAATCAGATGACTTTGTGCTAAAGCAGTTGAGTGTCGGTAGCCCCAGCATCACCCGGGGCCTTCAGCAATTCACCAGTTGAACTGAAATGAAAATAAGATTAAAGATTTCATATCTCATAACATTTTTATTATATTAGTTGCCTAGACAGAAGGGGAGTAGCATCAACTTGCAATAGTCTGGCCTGTAATTATATTTTTTGTAAGACATTGGCAAGAATCCCAACAAAATATTGATGTGAAATCTGATCTACCAGCACTGTGGAATTTCTTCTGTGTTGGGATTGAGATGGGAGGTTTGAAAGTGTTTGGCAGCTGTTGTAAATTCAGGAGCTGGAGACAAGAAACAATTCCTCTAGAGCAAACCAGAAGTTAAAATCTTACATGGCTTTACAACTGTGCTGTCTTCTGCATATGCATGGATGGATGACCAGCATCTTTTCCTCCCAGATTCAGACTCACGTTCATTTAATTTTGCTACTGTAAGTTGGTAAAATTTGCCTTTCTTCTGTTAATTTTTAATGAGTTTTTGCAGTGATTACATTTAATAACCCAAAATAAAATCATAAAATTAGCCAGTAAGAAACAAAATGGTATTGTTAAACCCAAATATACACCACTTCTCCCAAAGAAGTGCTCAGGCACAGAGAGGTTTACCATATGTTGTAGTCATTAACACCTTCAGACTCTAGCAAATCACCAGAATATATAACTTAAAAGCATGGGATACGTCTCTCCAGTATTGTCCCAACAGCTTCCTTTTCAGCAAGAGATAGCTGACGTGGTTCATCTGATCCCAGCTGTTGTTTTATTGTGTGGAATAATGACTTCTGAAGCAAAGAGTTCTCAAAATGTACAACTTCTGAAGTTGTAAAGCTTGTATCCCCACTTGCTGGAGGCAATGCTTAGCCTTCAGAAGTATACAGCATATTGTCTGCAAGAGCTACTCTATAAGGCACAAGTTGCAAGAGCATTGGACACTGCATTTATTTAAAAGGACCCTAAGTAAAAGATTGCATACACAATTTCAGTCATCCATCAGCACTTGAAAAGACTTCCCCCAAAAATACAAGAAAAATAGTCACCTTATTCTGTTAAACCCATTTCATACCTCCTGACTGCAGGTAGCATCTGCACAGTCTAATCGTTTTAATCATTGTCTACATAACATATTGGACACCAGAATCTAGTATACCTGAGTGAGGTCCAGCACCAGACCTATCACCCTATCACCTTTTCTAGTGTAAAGGGACACACGTGGGGCAGCACGTGGCAATGCAATCCATGCCCAGATAAAAGCTTAGTAACTGTTTCCTTATAAGAATTGGAAACATTGCTTTCCTGGAAAGGAACACGAGATTTTGATTCAAGCATCAACAAGATACCAACTATTGAGTATTCTTCCAGTCACCTAAAAGCCTTGTTTTGTGATGTTACCTGGATGGATATTTACCTCTCTCTAAACTCCTCTAGTGCTAGCTGCTAGAACTTGATTTAGTGCAAACAGTTTTCATGCCTGGTGTTCAGAAAAAAATAATATCTTATTTGAAGGGTTTATCAGCAGGTCCTCTGTGTAGATGGGATTTGCACTAAAACTCTGCTTTGATTTATGAGGAAGCATCCATTAAAATTTCAGTTATAATAATATACAAAAGAAACTGCTAACATTTAATGACCACTTGCTTAGTGGGATTGTATGCTTACAATCAGTGAAACCCTCACAAAACTGTGGAAATCTTTGCAGAACCAAAAGCAAAAAGATTCATCTCTTTGTAGCACTTTTTTCTTCTCCCTGCCACACACCACCACCCCCCTCCCCCATATTCTGGAATTCATTTACATTGGGAACACTAGAACTAAGCTGGGTGGCAATGAGTGATGTATGTTCAGTAGAGTCTTATAATGTGCTATGAATTACCAGCAAGAATTGTAACATTTGGATAATAAATTCTTTTCATTCTCTGAGGTTCTGGATAAAAAGTATGTTGATCAGTAGTTTTGGTGTAGAGAGGCAGTACTTTCATTTTCCTCATAATAGCAAGGTATTTCAGCTTGTAAGCTTAAAAAATGAAGGTTAAATTAATTTCATTGTCTACACTGATGGATTCCCGTTAACAGAAAGCAGTCTCTATACTGTCTCCATTGTATCACCAGTTAAATGTGGACTCTGAAATTATAGATCTTACAGTACATCTCTGTCCTGCTTGTACTGAATCACCAGTACTATATTCTCTTTCTCACTTGCTTTGGTTTTTTTTTTCTTTTATGCAAAAGTAGTTTTCTTATTTAGCTCCATCTATCATAGTCTGGTCACAAAATGGTTATTGTAGAAACTAGACTCCCCAGAAAACTGACTGAAGCCTAGAAGGTTATTTTGTAGGATGTAACCAGAGTCTCTGACAAACAGAAGATAGCTGGAGATCAATGGGAAAATGTGAGATTTAAATAAAAGAGGGAATGAGACAGGAAACAAACCAAAAAAAAAAAAAAAGATATTTTACTTTTCTGAGAGGTAGTCCATCGGTGTTTTGTATTATACACTTGATATATTTGCTGGAAGTTTTAGCTGTCTCTGTGAAGTGTTGTTCCTGAAATTGAAAAGATGGTGCTCTATCAAAGAGACTGTGGCAAGTTTTGCATTGTGTTCTTGATTGTGCTATCCACTTTTTATCCTTTAGATAAGATGCAGGTTGTGTCAGATTATTCATTTAGCACATCATTGATTGATTTTACGAACTTCCTGTGAAAATCCAAATTTAAATATATCTTATTGTACTAGCTAGAAGTTATTAATAGACTGGTTGGATAATTGGTTTTCTTTTAAAATAATAGTACTTACTTGAGATAATACAATAGAGCTACTAATTTTTTATCAGAATCTGTTTTAAGTCAGAAGTTTTAGTGACATTGTGGATATTGCTTTTAGCGTTTGATCAATGATTTGCACCTGTGATTGAATAGAGTGCCAGTGCAGTTCTTGATTTGGTTGACTTCCTTTAAACGGTGGTTCAGTTGAAGAGGAAAATATTTTAATATATTTAGAGGCCATAATAAAGTGATTGATCCAAGTGCTTTCTCTGGGGTGATAAACCACCTGCTTATATCTACAGAATATATCACAACAGTTTTACCCTCAAAGAAACTTGCTTTAGGTTAACAAAGTTGGCAAATACAGAAGGGTAGAGAAGCTGTCACTGCTGCCATAGCATGAGGGATGTTTGCTGCATGCTACTTTCAACCTTGTTGGTTATTTTAATGTCCAGTATTGAAGAGCTATGCCAACCCTAAAAGTTCCATCTGAGGTCAGACAGCCTCTTACTAATTATGTTGATCATTCTGTAATAAAAGTAACTGTAGATAAGAAATCTTAACTTATTAGTAAAATGAAGGTTATATGGTTCTAAATTTATCAACAGGTGTGTTGAATTTTGTTGCATTGTTGGGTTTGATTGATAGTTTCTTGGGATTTGTTCGATTTTTCAGAATATGGTGGTATTCTAAACTTCATCAAGATTTTGTTTCAGAAAAGCATCCAGAAACTTAGCAATTTAAATAAAAATAACTCCACAGGCTCCAATCTGACAGTGAAACATAATAATTTGAACCTTTTCTGGCTTTGACTGATTACGAAGCATCAGGGAAGAAAAACTTTTTGGTGGCATTTTGGTTTTAGCAGGAAGCCTAAGGAATACATTTAAGGACTTTTATTTGGAGAAGTCATTTAATGCTGTGTGTAAAAAGTTGTGTTTTTTCCTAGATTTTTAATCAAGCAATGCACTCTTGTGGCAAGAATGGCCAACAGCCTCCTGGGCATCATTAGCGGAATGTTGCTGGCAGAGCCATGGAAATGATCCTTCCCCTCTGCTCAGTCCTGGTGAGGCACATCAGTATGCTGGATCTGCTTCTGGGCTCCTCAGTGCAAGAGAAACATGGATATACGGGAGCAAGTCCAGCAAAGGGCAAAATAATAGCACATGGACACAAACTGAAACACATGAAATTCCATCTGAACATAAGAAAACACTTTTTTCCCATGAGGGTGGTTGAACACTGGCTCAGGCTACCCAAATTGGCTGTGGAGTCTCCACCCATGGAGATTCCCAAACCTAACCACATGCAGTCCTGGTCAGTCTGCTCCAGCTGACTCTGCTTGCACAGAGGCTGCACTAGATGATCTCAGGAGGTCCCAACCTCAGCCGTTCTATGATTCTACGATTCTGTGACCTTCCTGTGCTAAATCCTAAAGACTAAATCCTTAATACAACACATTCACAAATTAATGATTCAAGCTGTGCACCCAAATCTTCTTCATCTAAGTAACATAAGAGAGTTTAATGAAAATTAGATTTTCAGTGCTTCTGACATTTAGACTATCTATTAAAATTTTCTTGATGCAGCTTATCCTGATTTAGCATTCAGATGCAATCAGAACTGTAACTAGCTCATTATCTTTATATGAATGAAAGCATGCCAGTTTGCATACGCTACATTCCCATGTAGGCCACATGGTATATGACACAAGAAAACCTGCAGAACTGTGGCCATTGTGGGAATTGTACTGGTATAACTACTTCAAAAAATCTCTTAACTTTAGGTCTAAGAGCACTCCTGTTTTGAATATAATTTTAAGAATCTGAGTACGCACATACTGCTGGGCAGATAAATGCAGATTTCATTTGACAAAGCAGAGTGCTTGAAAAGTTGCTTACACTCACTGAGATTGCCTTGTGATGAGCAGGCTAGGAAAGTTTTGCCATTGGGTTTAGCTTGGTTAAGCAGCCAAACTCCAAGATGCCTGTTTCCAAACTGTTATCTAATCAATCAACATATTTTTGATTAAATAAGTATAGAATGGCAACTATACTTTTCATCTTAGACTTTCACCATGTAGCACCAGAGAATTTTCAGGAGTCTAGTAGAGTTTAAACACATTTCTAATATCTGTGGGCAGCCTCCACAGCAATACTCCAAATTCTGTCTCATGCATATGTCGACATATGTTGCTATGTCAGCAGGACATCACTTATTCCAAAGGTGTTCTGTAATATTAAAACTTTTTGCCTGTCACCCTAACCAAAACTAGTAACTGCAGAAGTGTGCCAAAGTAATGAAACATGAACAAAGTATTTTAAGATTTTTGAAGACATTTGTTTGGCTTAATATTTGAACAAAACTTTCAGGTTTTATTTCCCTTTTACCCAAGATGGGTTGTGGGTGGTTAAGCATGTTCTGTAGGCAAGTATGAAAGCTTTCTGTATGTTTAACATAGCTAGTTGTATATGACTATCTGTACTTTCTTCAAGTATCTTACACCATGACTTTACATTTTCATGCACCACGGCCCAAACCAGTTGGGACGATTGTTTAAATGTTATGTAGCTCTTATCTTGAATCAGGAGTGAGCTAACAATTTCCATACATCCCTTACTTCAAGTGCATCCTTTTCTTATCTACATTCACATCCTGTAGATGAGTTTATGGCTTTTAGCACATAAGGCAATATATAGTATTGCACTGAGTAACAGGGCCAATTGTTATTTGATAGGAATAAGCAATCAGACTAGAAACTGTCCTTCATTTGCTGTTCATGGGCGAGCCCATGTAGAGGACGTTCAGTCACTCACAGAGTGTAAATCTGAGTTTTGTCTTCCTTTTCTTATCAAATGGTGCAGGATTTTCCCTGTTCTGTCTTCTGATTGCCCTTGTTACATACCAACAATTTCAATTAGTTTCATATACAGGGCTTAGAACCATATTTACAGGAAGTGTGCAAAGAAAATTAGTGCTTCCAATAAGTACATGTATCAGTGATTTATGAATGCACATTTATATCTGAATCTATTAATGTAAATTAGATTTTCTTTTTTACTATTATATAAAATTTGCACTTTGCATTATGAAAATTGTTATGTACTCATTATTTTTCATACATAATTGCTTTATTGACTTTAATGACATGAATATTACTTTCACTAATGCCTGTATTCATGTCTTTGCCTAGGACATGGTCATAGTAAGAATATTTTAAACTGTTTTTCGATTTGAATATCCAGCTCGGATGGGTTTGAAGAATTTCACTGGATTTCTTCTGTCATCAAATCTCTCACTGTGTCTGAGAGTTGAAAAAAAAAACCCACCTAGAAATATGAAAGAGAATCTGATATTTTTAATAAATATGTTTATTCTTAATTTTCAAGATTTTCAAACAAGAAAGAAGGAGTGAAATAAAAGCCAAGTTGAACATGATCTTTAAAAAAGAAAATTAAAAGCCATGAAAAACATGTTGCTATGTTGAATATCGACAGGAAGCTGCACTTACCTTGGAAGCATGTTCAGCGACGCGAAAGAAGACACCTAGCATATCCTAGAAATTAAAAAGTGTAAGACATTTTTGTTGTCCTGAAGTTAATTAGAAAGTGGAAACAAAAGCTTACAGGAACACTAATCTTTAACAGACAAATATGAACCTAGTTTCTTATAAAAGGTAGCAACTAAGGAAATAGTATTATGAAAGGAATTCAGGTCTTCATGAATCAATGACAACCTCAGGGTTTAGCTGTTAAGTGATCTGAATGGATAACAACCTAGATGCTACAAAGGACTGTTGGATTAAGACTTCTTTAAGGCAGTATTTCAGGAAATCAATTCCAAATGTAGCAAAAAAACCCCAAGGAATTGCAGAGGGCAGGTGATCAAAAAAGTCTTGGCAAACAGGTCATGAAGAAACGTGATATGACCTGAAGATCTATTAGCTATAGAAAGATGAAGCCAAATGCCAAGCCAAAGACAGAAGTGAATACATTAACAATATACTTTGAATTTTGGTAATTATTAACCTTCATTGTTTCCATTAGTTCATATTAACACTAGAAGAGTTAATCTGATGCTGGAATTACAAATTTGTTCTATGGAAAAGTAAGAGCCACAAATAATCTCTTGCTAGTTTTCCCCTTATTATAAAGCAGCCTTGCTGTTGATGAAGACAGAAGAAAAGCCTACAAGCAAGACTTCTGTTTAATAAGGGAATAAGTCATGAGCGGTATAAGACAGAAATAAGACTGTCGTCTCCAAGACTGTAGTCTGAAGTTCCTCAAATAAAGTCTTCCAATTTGGCATACTGAGCAAGAAACAGGTTAGAACTACAAACTGCTTTAATATCTGGCATGAATGCAACTTTTGGAGTCTAATTCTACTCTAATCCCCTTTTCCTAAATTATTTTGTTAGATTTAAGAACCATTGTTCTCCTACTATCCTTAATTTGCTCTCTCCCCTGCCCCCAATTACATTACTTGAAATGATACTTCCTTTTCCTAGATCCCTGCCTGAACAGTGATAAATGAAGTGAGCATTAATTGTAAGTTTTAGCCCTAGAGGAGCCAGCTTGGCTTCAAGTCAACCTCCCTTGGTGAACCAGGGAAATATATAATCCTGACTGATTACTCCCAGAGAATATTTCTTTCATTTTCAGTACATATGTTTGAATTTCAGCTGTTCATTTTCCCCAAAGGTTTTGTCCCTTAATATTACAAAAGGGAAGGGAAAAGGGATAGAGATGAAAGCTTGGGTTGTAGTCATGTGCAGCAGTAGGAAAACAACACCATCCAGACTATGGATGGAGCCAAGCCAAGCTTTTGTTGTATATGGAGTAATACGGATGTCAAATGGCAACTTGTCTCAAAGCGTTCATGCTTTGTATGCACCAGTTTTGCTCTTTGGGAAGAAGATACTGTTTACTAAATAACCAATGAGAAAATGCTTCAGGTACTGGGCAAAACTAGCATGCATCAGGGTCACTGTTCTCTCAGCAAGGAAAGGTGAATGTTCAGTTTGAAAAATGTTCCCTTTTATATAAATTCTATTAATTAATATGATCCAATATAGTAATTATATTATAGTTTATGTAATCCCATATATTAATAGCACATGTAGATAATAACATAACACAACACAATATATAGTAATCCTACAGTATTTAGAACAGAATAGAATAGAATAGAATAGAATAGAATAGAATAGGTTAGAATAGAATAGAATAGAATAGAATAACTATTAAGTAATATAACTCTACCCAAAAGGCTAGACTGGCTGCTCTGCAATCTGGGGATCCTGCCACAGCACAAGTGCCTCACAAGCAGCAGTGGTGCCAGCAGTTAATATGATTTTAGCCCCTAGACACTGCTGCTGACATCTAGTATTTAGGTAAAGAAATGCGCTAAAGGAGTCCATTTTACAATACTCCAGCTAGAGAAAGAGCTAAACACAAGGACTGGATCCAAGTATGATCTTCGTCAAAGCCGAGGTGTGTGTTTCAAAGTTCAGGTCAAGGCAATCCCTGTGCAATTTTAGAGTGTTATTAACCAGCATTTGTGGTGATCCCTCTATTACAAATTAGAAAACAAAGAGCATGATGATAAGCAGAATTGGTCTGTGTTTCTTCATGAAATTTAGAAAACCCCATGCTAACTTTCTTCTAAATATGGATGATATTAATGAAGTCAGTGAAGTTATTTGGAGGAAGGTTAATGCATCACTCTAGAAGTGCTGTTCTCCACAAAATCTTTCCTAGCTGTTTTCCCATTATAGGACTTGAAGAAAACTGCCCAGATCCAGATATTTTCCTAAATAGAAACGATCCTTTCTTACATTCTTCTCTGTTCTTTTAAACATTTCTAGGATAAATAGAAATTCAGAAAAATAAATTAAACACTACAAAACAGAATACAGTTAGTAATTCACAAAAAACAGAGCAAAAGCTAGAAATATTTACCAATATTGTTGGTTTGTCTGAGGAGAAAGGAGAAAAGCTTACCAAAGTACTCCAGAATACCCTTTCTTTAAAATGAAAGTAATATTTTTACCACTGTCCTGTGCAGTATATATCTTCTGCTGGAGCCAGGTGACCATCATCTGCCTGCCCTGAAGCTAATGACATGTCTCATAAGCCCTCCACAGTTCTTCTCAACATGGAAGCATGTAGGCGTTAATCATTCAGGTACTTTGTTAAGTTCTACCAAAAACACCCCTTGGCTGAATAGTAAATTAACCATTCTTTGCAAATCTCTTATGCTACTACCTGTGCTCAAAAGGGGGGAAAAAGGTTAAAAAAAAAATTGTTTTCTTTTTTCTTGACTCTTATTTAGTCATTATGACTGAACATAAACAAGACACTTGACATATTGAAGCTTTCTGACATTTTCAATAAGGACATTTTGGCCATTTGATTCACTGCATTCTGTTATGTACTTTTATTTGAAGAGGAAAAAAGTAAAACATGCAACCAAATCTCAAAACCTGTACTTTTTAATTCTAAGTGTTACTTCTGTTAAAGTAAGAAAATTATTTTTGTTATTGAAAACATACTTTCAAGAAAATGTTTACTTGAAATAGCATCATAATATTCTGTTGTCAGAGAGTGTTTTCAGCATTTTATATGCGTATTTCTTTTATGTATTTGATAAGTTTTTCATATGTGTTTGGCTTTCTACATGTTTCTCTGTCAGGAGACTTTGCTGGAAAATGGTGTGTGTGTGTGTGTTTTGTTTCGTTTGCCAAAACTACTCTATACAGTTTTATTTAGCAGTCATATTGCCCATCTGTATTACTGAACACAAGCTTCTCTCTGTGCAGGTGAGCCTGTGAACTCCAGACTTTCAATCTATCTTCCTTATCAAAAGGGAAAACTGCTAGCTATATTAAAATCTTAATTCCTAACTTCTGTTACTGGAGTAACAGTACTGTTTCTGAACACTGACTGGTGCTGAGTACAAGGCACTGCACCTTTCTCTAAAATCAGGCAAACCAGTTAGTGGAGAGCAGCTTACGCACTCTACTTTCACATTATTGTTTGCGGCCTAATAAACTCATCTTGCAGACAAAACCCAGATTTGTTGGTGACAGAATGACTTATTGTGTGAAAAAGTCATATATTACAATTCAGTGTTATGTTACTGTAGCAAGTGAAGTCTTTATTTGTTTTCAGTGGACTAATTGCTTGCATCAGCTTTTACTTCCCTGCCCTTTCTTTTTTGTTTAGAGAACTTTCATATCTCTATAATGATTTGGAAAAGGGTCAAAAGACAAGGTGTGCTGACAGCCTCCTAAAGGGGTGTATGTTGTTGCAGTTCATTGTCATGCTATAACGAGAACAGTGTACATTTCTTAGTGGTATCAGGGTGGCTGTTAATAGAAAATACTTCTTTGCAGTATGGACAGACTGCCCTGGACACACTTACAGAGTTCTGCTGGCACTGTCTTCTGCCACATGATACTTGTAGCTATTTTCATCATGGTTGTAACATATATTGTAAAAATGAGGAAGTTCGCTTGTTCTTTTTATTATTTTTTTTCTTTCTTGTGATATCTAAAAGACCATAGAAAGTGGGGACTCACTTTAAGAAGCCACTGTTCTCATTCAGGTCTTCAGCTACTAGTCATGTAAGCAGAATATGTGTAGTGGAAATGCCAAAACAAGGGTTCAGATGTGAAATCAATTAAAAGCCCAGGGACAACGCACACTTCCTACATTCTCACTGAGCACCAAATATCAGGAGCAAAACTCTGGCCTGCTGGAAGCTGCTGGAAAAACTCTTACTGACCTCAGAAGGGCCAGAATTTAGTTTTTGGGGACTGTCCACCCAATGTACAAACTTTATCCATTGAAAGCTCTGGTGGCTTTGCATCAGTGGGCTGGTTTTTGACTTGCTTTAGCAGAAGGCCTAGGCAACATTATCAAAAGTTTTCCTTCTGCAGATCATAAAGTACTTGCCAAAAAGACTAAGTATTATTTAAGCATAGGCCAGTTAAATGGTTGTTCCATGTTCACAAAGCAGGTAACTTGAAAGAACCAGAAAAAATGTCTTCCACTACAGTTATTCGAAGTGAAAAGCCAAACCAAACTAAACCAAATGAAAACAAACCAAAAACCCCACACCAAGAAAACCCAGCTTCCTTATTGAACTTGTATTTTGTTTCTTCTGAGTCATGCTATCAATTCTGATGTTTCGGGGTTGCCAAAGTTTCATCATTTTTAAGTACTTTTAAAAAATATGTTTTGGGAGAAAGCTGGAGAATGACATGAAGAGAAAAGAAGTATTAGTAAAATTGAAATGAAGGGCCTAAGTCAGCACTAGAATTCTTGATTGTAACATATCTGGCATGATTATAATTCTCTGGATATTGTTATCCAATTCACAAGGTACTTCTGACGGCAGAAAGGCTTGCTGCAGAAAAGATCAGTCACTGGTAAGCCCTATTCACATTCATCTTGTATACCCCTTGCCCTCCAAGACAGATTCATAAGTCGCCCGATGAAATGGACTCTTGTGCTTGCTGATGCAGACATGGTAGGAATCTGTCCCTGAAGTAATTTATGAAGAAGGTTTGCCCCTCTTTTCTTTAAGGATTAGCAAGGGAACAGGGGACGAACAGGGAGAGAGGAAAGGGAACAGTCTTCCCAGCCTCTTTGCTGTCATCAGCATGATTCTGTGTTTTCCTATATAAAAGAAACCTGTGTTTTCTTTTCTGTCTTTGCAGTTTCTAATTGACTGTACTTGTAATTTTTAATTGTTTGTACTGCCAAATTGGCTTGAGGAAGAAAGCCTGGGAGCCTAGACGTTCATGTAAATAGATATTTTGCCTTGTGTTTATAACAAATACAGGAGAAACTCCCCAGTAATAACACAAACATAACGTATATGACTCAAGGTTTTAGCAGGTTACACTCAAGTAACAGATGGTTTCTGAAAGGACTTTTTTCTCTTTTTCTGTATTGTATTCTGCTTTGTGTTGCCTTTTATTCTTTAACTCACAAGAG
The DNA here is from genome assembly GCF_023638135.1 of Falco biarmicus. NCBI lineage: Eukaryota > Metazoa > Chordata > Aves > Falconiformes > Falconidae > Falco > Falco biarmicus. The sequence continues at coordinate 49,592,523 of NC_079311.1, read as the reverse complement.
CTCAGGCATTTTTAGCTAGTCAAAACCTTCTGATTTGTGTTTTAAATCATAATCTCTCTTCTTCGGGTTTTTTTTTGTTTTGTCAGTTTGGGGTTTGGTTTTTTTCCAGCCAGTTCCTAATTCATTTACAGGCTGTTTTCAGGTGATCGGTTCACTGCTCTCAGCATCTGTTCTCTGAGTGGCATGGTGTGGGTGCAAGTCAGGATCAGACACTTGTACCTTTCGCTGTAAACTTAACGTTCAAATTTAGTCTCTTCTGTTCTAGGAAGTATCAGACACCTTTTTGTTTTGTTTAAAACTAAGAATTAGAATATGGAGACTGATAATGTTGGAAGTTCCAGTTTTCATTTTTAGAATCTGTCTGGGGAAAAAAATGTTAGGAGAAAGCTTAACAGTGTTGCTTCTGATTTAGTATCACTGCTGTTCCTGGCACTGAAGTGGTGATGGAGGAAGGTACATGACCCAGTGCTTCTGCAGTTTAAGGATCCAGTTTTAGGGTTTGGCTTAAGCATTATACTGAGAGAATATATGTCTGGGGGCTTTGTGCCCTTGCAGAGTGAAGAAAGGCCTGGGACTTGTGCAGGAAGTGGATGGAGTGCTGACCAGCCACTCTTTCAGTGAGATTTAAAAAGCACTGTTACTTTTCTCCCAGGCTCAGGTAAAACCGCTGAGGGGAGTACAAGATTTTTTCCTGCATTCCACAGAACCTTGGGCAAGGTGAAGCCATGTCTCTCAGTCCTGGAAAAATCTGCTTTTTTTCATGCTTGTGCCCTCTGAAGCACTGTGGCCTGCATTATTTACTGGGCCAGATGGAGGGAGAAGGAAACAACTGGTGCCAGAGCAGAGAGGGAGCGTTTTTACCTGGCTTTCCATTAGACCATGATAAGCATCAGACTCTGGCACTGAAACATGAGCCCATGGCAGAGCAGAGTAAAGGCTTTCAGCAGCTATCATAAATCCGTGGAGGTCTTGGGAAGTTCCATGTGTTAATCTAGATGTTTACTTGTCTGCACCAATGGTAATCCTCCTCCTTCCTCACCACCAATCAGTCCCTCACAGTAGAGGATGTGTTCATCCCTTCTTAACAGATTGATACTTCCATCAAACATTTGACTAACATTTCCTCACCCACCCTCATACTTCTTGCTGCCCTTTTCACAGCCTCACTGGTTTTGTGATACTTGGTCATTCCTGTTGCATGATCTCAGAAAGAGCTATGCACCCTAGATAATCTAGTTGTTGGATCTAATAACTTCAGAGAAACTTACTGAGGCTGCTAGTGCTTCAGAATCATAGAATCATAGAATGCTTTGGGTTGGAAGGCATCTGAAAGATCATGTAGTTCCAACCCCCCTGCCACGGACAGGGACACTTTCCACTAGACCAGGTTGCTCAAAGCCCCATCCAACCTGGCACTGAACACTTGCAGGGATCAGGCATCCACAGCTTCTCTGGGCAGCCTGTTCCAGTGTCTCACCACCCTCACAGTAAAGAATTTCTTCCTTATATCTAATGTAAATCTACCCTTGTTCAGTTTAAAGCCATTACCCCATGCCCTTTCACTACATACCCTGGTGAAAAGTCTCTCTCCAGCTTTCTCATAGCCCCCCTTTAGGTACTGGAAGGCCGCTATAAGGTCTCCCTGGAGCCTTCTCCTCTCCAGGCTGAACAACCCAAACTCTCTCAGCCTGTCTTCACAGGAGAGGTGCTCCAGCCCTCTGATCTTCTTTGTGCCCCTCCTCTGGACTTACTCAAACAGGTCCACATGCTACTTATGCTGGGGGGTCCAGACTTAAACGCAGCACTCCAGGTGGGGTCTGATAAGAACAGAGTAGAGGGGGAGAATCACCTCCCTTGACCTGCTGGTCATGCTTCTTTTGATGCAGCCTAGCACACAGCTGGCTTTCTGAGCTGCAAACACACATTATCAAGTGATGTTGAGCTTTTCGTCCACCAGCATCCCTAAGTTCTTCCCCCCAGGGCTGCTCTCAATCCTTTCTCCACCCAGCCTGTATTTGTGGGATTGCTGCAACCTATATGCAGGACCTTGCATTTGTCATTGCTGAACTTCATGAGGTTCACACAGGCCCACCTCTCAAGCCTGTCAGGGTCCATCTGGATGCCTTTCCTCCAGTGTGTTGACCGCACCACCCAGCTTGGTGTCATTGCAAACCAGCTGAGGGTGCACTCAATCCCACTGTCCACATAGCTGACAAAGGTGTTAAACAGGGCTGGTCCCAATACTGACCCCTGAGGAATGCCACTCATCACTAGCCTCCACTTGAACATCAAGCCATTAACCACAACTTTTTGAATGCAATCATCCAGCTAATTCCGCCGAGTGGTCCATCCATCAAGTCCATGTCTCTCCAGTTTAGAGACAAGGATGTAATGTAGAACAAGTATCAAGTGCTTTGTGAAAATCCAGGTAGATGACCTAGACTTCTTCAAAGAATCTAAATGTGGTAGTGGTATGAAAGAATCAAAGGCACTAACTAACCTTGCAGACCTGGGCAGTTACCCTACAAAAAAAGCAGACAAAGAGAAACTACCATAAGGAGGCCAAATGGGTATTGGAAAACAATATTTTACATATGAACAACCTTCAAACTGATGTCTTGCTGTTTAGACTCTTATTGCTTATTTTCTGATAACAACCTAGGTGAATCATCCTGTAGTTCTATTTCCTATGATGCAGTTTTCAGTATAAATGAAGCAAAAATAAAATAAGAGTTAAAAATAAAGTTGTATTTTTTCCTTCAGGATTCTTCCCTAAACAAAAATTTATCAATTATTTAATTGCTACTGTGGCATGAAGATAAAGGGAAAAAGAAACACAGGTCTGTAATTATTGTTCAATTATGTAATAGGTTATTTTGGTTTTCTTTGTTCTTCAAAATAATTTTAGCGGCATGTAGCAATTCATGTTAGCTAGACAGGTGATGGTGTGATTTCACAGCATATCACAGAACCTTGTCCCACTGAGTGCCCCAAATGGAAGGGACAAAGCGAGAAGCATAAAACTGATCCCATTCATTGTGTGGAAGGTTCTGGTTTGGAATTCAGGTATTTTGAAAGTGAAAAAGAAAATCTCCAAAGAGTTTGTAGTTTAGTGAGTAAAGTACTGGACACGAGCCAAACCAAACTTAAATAAGTATGGTGGTCTCAGCTGCGTTCCTAGCAAACTCTAGCCTGCACTGCAAATTCATCATGAACAATTATATGTAATTTGGTACAATTGCCACCTCCTGCTTGTAGGCCTTTTATACTGAGCTACAGAAGAGACTGAATTACTTCCCATACCTAATGGGAGCATTACTCCTTGCTCAAGGGCATATCATGAATACAGGCACTGCTGTCAGATCCTCACTGAGCAAAAACCAGCCCTCATGCTGGACCATGAGCACAGGTCTGTGCTGACATTCAAGATCAGAGTAGGTTACTCACAACAGGCAAATTTTCTTGGCTTTGATGGCTGATTGTAACGCCCAGATGTAGTCCTAAGAGCTTATGTCTGAGATGTATGCATATATGCACGTTGTCCTTCAAATATTTGACATTTCTAGATTGGAGTTTTCAAAGTAGTAATGAGCAATTAGATGTCTAAATGTCAATGAAAATCCATTGGGCTCTTAGCCTTGATGTTTAAAACTACCCATGTAGCAGCCACAATAAAGTGAGCTTAAAGCAGGCATGTGTTGTCATTCCCTGGGAAGACCAGGGTGCAGGGAACTTTAAGGCTTTGGAAAGATATAATTCTTTTGTCAATATAAATGTGATATTATATCAGGAATCTGAGTATACTCAGCTGAAACAGAATTTGAACTTCACTAATTTGAACATTTAAGTGATTTTATGAATAGAAGCTGTCTTGTGAAGTCTGTCCTCTGAGGGACTTTAATGATATATAAATGTAATAAGCTTTAAGAGATAAGACTAAGTTCCTGAGTGAAATATATCCACTGAATTTCAAATAATTTTAGAGATGATAAGGTCACAAATCTGAGGCTTATGTATAGCCTAGTTCTTGGTAAGCAATTTTCTATGCCCTTTTAGCTGGATTGCTATTCCATGCAGATTCATTGCATTTTGTTCAGTCTTTACGTTGTTGTTCCCTGAAATCCAGGGTACTCTTCTCTGATTACCTGCAGAGCTGCAGGTAGCAGCAGGCTTGGAAAATAATAGCTTATTTGCACATTTACAGTTATGCCCACAAAGAGAGAGGATGGTAAACTTGCAATCAGACCTTCAAGCTACTGTATGTTTCAGGAGGTACCAGCCTAATGTAGATATGCAAAACATAAATATAAATATTGACAAGATCCTTTTTAGGATTTATGATACATATACATATGAGAAAAATATGTTTAAACATAGTATTAACCATGAGTGCATTTATTAACTTATAAAAGCACTAAAAACTTCTGCATACTTTTGGAGCCAGTCTGCCTCATTCTGCCTGTTTCTACTTTGTTTTTTATTGCAACACTTCTAAGGATGGGAAAGATTTGTACTGAAAAAGATAAAAAGCATCTTTAAGGTGCTGACCATGCTGTCAGCTCAAACATGCTATAGCATCCTGACTGACAAAATGTTTCTGCAGGTTCTTCATGGTATCTTTCTCTGCACCAATAAAAAATGTCTTCATGTCATGAAACAACAGGCCAGATCACCGTACTAGGATTTCCTTTGTATCCTACCTCTCTTTCCTGCAGCTTTAAGTTATTGGCTCCTCTCTGTTACTTAAAAAAATGTGTATTGTTGTAGTGCCTGAGATGTGGTCATCAAAAGATCTAGGAATTCCTGTGTCACAAAACATTAAGATGTCTCAGAAGTTTATGTTTTTCTGTCCCTGAATAGGCTTTTTGATTTTGCATGCTTGTGTCATTTCTTTGTTTTCATTCTATGTGATATCTCACATGACCCGTACTTGTCTACCTTCTGAGAATGCAGTCCAGTGCATTCTTCTCTGCTCAATGTGTTAGGTCTGTATAGTATTTAGAAAATATTTAGAAAGCTATGCCCAACAGGATTAGGAGGTCTGAAAGTAGATAAATATAAGAGCATCAGAAACACATGATGACAAATCACAGAGGAATAACAAGACTTCTATAATGAGACCAAAGAAATTTGAACTGTTTAATGTTGTAGTACAAAAATTACAGAGGAAGTAGAAAAAGGCTATAAAGTGGCTGCCATAAAAATATGCTGAAGAAAGTAGATTGGGTTAATTTACTATTTCTTATTAGGCTTTCAAATAAAATTCTATCAGTTGTTGAATGTGATTCAAGGCTCTAATAAATCCTTCTTTTCTATAGTGTGTAATTAATAACAGGAGTATGCTGTGATAAAGCATAAATATAAATAGACACTGTCAGAAAGCAGCGAGCAGTGCTCCCATGAGGGAGTCTGAGCTGGGAGCTGATGGTGACTGCAGCACAGGCCATGCTTACACTGACAGGCACAGTCCTGCAGAATCTGACCACAATGGGCAGCTGGTGCTGATGACAAGGTTTATCAACATCCCAGGCATGGCAAGGGAATGAACGGCCAGAGTACAACCAGAGGCTCCTAGACATAACACAGCTCAGGCCTTAAACAGCAGCTTTGATGTTGCTATACTGCTAAGTTCAGCTCAAGTGGGAGATCTTGTGGTAGCTTGTGATAAGCTTATAAGAGTCAGTAAATGAGGGATTTATCATGTGAATATTTCTGAGTCCTGTAAAGATGTGTGTAGCACACCTGTGCAGCAGCCACTTCTGCATTGCCATTTTGTAGTTCAAGAAACACAAGCAAACTCATTTAATTGCCCCACTCAAGCTGCCTAAAGCTTGTTGTCACGTCAGCTGTAAAAGTTGAGCCACCATAAGAACCCATTCAGAGGGAATTTGGGAAAATAATTGTTGGAACAGGATAGTCCGCAACATGCTGATCTAGGAGAATACATGCTGCAGAAGCTCCAGGCATCAAGCCAACAAAAAGCAAGAGGCATTGTGCACCAGCTTATGGCACAACAAGATCATATTAACAATGTGAGTTTACCTCAACTATAGCCAGAAGAATCAATGGAATCTGTGGCAGAAGGGAGAAGGGGTCCGGTAGGTAAGGTTCTGGTCTTCTACCACTCCAAAATTGTTACTGGGCGTTGAGAATCATTAGGTCAGTGCAAGGGTTTGGCAGCATGCTGCTTCTGCCAGCTCCATTGCCTCCAATGGCTCCAATGAGGCATTGACACCGCTTTCCCGTGTCTGACTGATGTCTGGACATCCTTAATGTTAATTTGCCATTGTCATTACAAATAAAAAATTTCCAATAGGAGGAGAAGTGTATTCCAACAGTGAATCTGACCAATTATGTGCAGTAAAAGCCAGTAACTGCAGACTAAATATGCCTCTACCATGTTTCTACTCTGAGCCAAACCTGGACATTTAAGCCAGAGCTATTTGGCAACACTGAGCATAAGAGAGAGGCAAAGTAAGCCCCTGTCGTTTGATTTTGTGTAACTAATACTGAAGATCAAGGCAAAAAATCATGTCTTATTTTGTGGGTACTGTCTGAGTTTTATTTTAAATCACAGTGGTAATTATTTAATAAAAGATAGTGAAGTTAGGCAGAAAGCTGAACAATGTACATTGAGTATTCTATCAGGCAAATGCTTTAGATCTGCCTGTTCAATCACTTCAGAGCCTTCTTTTACTGTGAGGGTTTGATATTCTTTATTATATTTAGAGGATGTGCTTGTAATTCTAAACAATTGAACTCCATTAAAGATGTACTGCCTGTTAGATCATACCCTTTAATGAAGGAAATAACATGATGTTGTAAAAGCCAAGTTTAGCCTTGCCCCGCAGGTCTGCCTGACAAGGCTTCTGGTAAAATCTCTGTGGGATGTGGTCTGCAATAAGATGAAGTGTCTATTTTTAAATGCAGGAAAAGCATTAAAAGGTAGATGAGAATTGACAGGCTATGCATGAGCAGGAAACCTGAGCTGTCATAAAAAACAAAACAAAACCAAAAAAAAACCCCAACAAACTTTCATCAGCTCAAGAGGTTTGAAAAGATAGATTAAATTTACCAAATCATCTTTTACTTTGGGTTTGTTAAAGACAAGGAGTTTGAATAACCATGGAGTAACAGAAAGTTGTGCAATGTTCATCAAGAAGAATGTGAGCCAACGTTGTGAGCAGTTTGCTGCTTGTTGTTCCATTGGCTGAGCTATAATGACAGAGTTTGGCCAACTGTCCTCTTTTTGGGGTACAGCACAACACATCAGCATCCTATTAAAATAAATTCCATTTTCAGATTTGTTTTTCTTGGTTTTCTTTTCTTCTCCTATTTTTGAATGTGCAGTTACTATTATGCCATGCATAACTTCTCTGTTCAGTTTTGCCTTCTACTGAAGTAACAAGGCAAGACTCTCAAAATCCTTGACCAGGTTCCCATGCCCAATCAGACTTTTAAAATAATGAGACAGATCCTTAGCTTGTGTTTTATTTTTGACTTTGACATTTACATTGTATTTATCTTCATAGCTCAGGCTTATAGCACTGGATAACTAAGAAAGTAAGGGAATTTGCAAGATCTGGTGTTGAAGTACTACAGCCACTGTCAGCTCCACCACACAATTTTGGTATCAGTTATTTGTGCAGCGCCTAGCATTTGAGCTGGTGCCCTTTCGTGGGAGGGGAAAGTTTCTCCTGGACTGCTGAAACATGGAACTCATGACCCAGTATCGGGGAAGGGAAGGATTAATTTAATGATTTTATGCCTCTGAATCTGGATCATGTGTGGAGTGCTGAAACTGTCAGCTGTGCATGTCCTGCAGTCTCTCTCCCAGGATGTTCTCCAACTACTGTGGCACACCCCTTCTGTCAAAGTTAATGAAAAACTTTTAGGCGATTCCTGATGTTTAAAGAGGGAGTTAACTTTCCTGGCCAAACCCAGAGCTTTTAAATGCCCTTCATCTGGCTTTATCCTATATGAAACATGGTAAAAAGGGAGACAATGTAATAAGTGCACATAATATACTATGTTGAAAAACTGTATTGTAATCGGCATGCTGAACTTCTTTGGGTTTCGCATCTAGTATTCTGTGCTGTCTTCTGTAATACCACTGGCCCTTTGCTTCTTGCACATCTCGTGGACCTGCAGTTTGGTATTACTTTGCCATCTCATCTCATACTTCCATGGTATATCCAGCACAGTAAAAAATTCAGGGTTTCTGCTTTAGTGTGTTATTTGTATACTAAGAGCAGCAATTCTTTTTTTTCTTCAGACAGATTTTGATTTGACTGACACAGTTGGCTCTTACCTTAATAAAAACATATTAATGTATAAAAATAAGCTTCTTGTTTATGTAGTATGGTTTGTTGTTAAGTGTATTTTAGGAGTTTTCATTTTGGAGGTGAGTTGTGTTCCTTTGATCTGTGAGCAGGCCCAACCTGAGCCATGATGTTTTCCCAATTGCTTTGAAACTGATGAAGCATGTTTTAGGGATGAAGAAAACAATCTTCCAGTACCTTATTTTCTTCCCTTTAATTTTTTGAGCTAGAGTCAATCTTGGCTCCAGAATTTAAATGAAATATTTGTAGATGTTCCTTTATAAAGCAGGAGCAGCTTTGGTCCAAAGACACATCAATTTCGAAGTGAACAGAGAAAAATTGCAGATCAAGTAAGGCCAAGGAGAGGATCAAAAGACTGAGTTTAATTGCACTTCTGTGTGTACTCTCTTCTTGAAAGCAGATTGAATTCATTCTGACTACTGTAATTTGCTTCATTATTTATCGTTATTCCCAATGATCAACTAACATTATTCACAAATGATAAAATCATAACGAAACAGAAAACCAGTAAATTTATTCACTATACATGAGATCAGAAGCAATAAAATACTCTTCAAAAGCTTACACCTTTCCCATTCCACAGTTAGCCCAAGGAATGCCTGATTTGGTACAACTCTGTGGTCAAATTTGATGTACTGGAGTTCAAAACAGCTTTTGGCTGTCTTTTACCCCATTAGCACTGGAGATTTTCCCTTCACTTCCCCATGTTTTGGCCAGCAGGGGGAAAAATACCCGTCTTGGTATATGTCAATCCCTAAATCCAGTTATGTGTTCTGTGCAGTGAGCATTGCAAAGTGTAGGCAGTCAAGTGGATGTGTTGCAGGACAAGAGTGAAAAGAGATTGCCTGATGCAAGGACAAGGGTTTCTCCAGGAGAATGCCATACTGTCAGTCCCTTTTCTCTCTTTTGAAAGGTGCCATGATATGAGCATGAAAAGGCTGTGGGCTGTCAGGGATGACTTTATCACATGTGGCAATATCAGAGAATTTAACTTTTAAGTAAACATAATGAAGTACTAGAAAAAATATCCTGAAAGTTACATGATAATAATCTGCTCTGCTAGTTAAAGAATGTTTTCTGTGTGGATGCAAACTACATTGCTGTGGATCTGGATAACTAAAATATGGCTGTTTCTGTCCAGAGAAAGATGATCACATGCTGTTGCTGTAAAATATTGATGGATTTTCTTCAGTGGCTGATAATCTATCTAGTTTGAAATCTTTTCACAAATAGTAGTTGCAGGAAAACCCTGTAGGAATATCACATTTTGCAGATTTCCTCACATACTGCAATCTCATCAACCTAGGCTTCAGTCATGTTGCTGTCATTTATGTCCCTATATTGTCCTGTCTAATATTGTCCAGTCTTTGGACTGAGCAAGTCTCTGATATGAAGTGATGATAGGAAAACCCAGAGCAAACAAAATACAGCAGTTTTCCAGGACTGCTTGTTGGCTCTTTGCACAAAAAAAAAGTCATGATCACATATCTCCTAGCACGTGAAGCTACAATATGTGTGACATCTACCAAAACTCTAATTGGTATTAGACCCCTTCACTGAGTCCTCTCGTTCCCAACAGGTAACTTAGCTTGTCTTCAACTCATCATAATAACTTGATTTTTTAACATGGCATATATCAACTGGAAACAGTTCAGGTATAATGGCCTATCATTCTCTAACTGTCTTAAACTTTCAAAACAGATTATTTATTTGCCTGGTTCACAGCCCATGGAAAAATTTGCTAATGTTTGCTACTTAGGAATGTTAGACCAGGCACTATCTTCCTTCTTGCTTCATCTGTTATGAGTTATGCGGATACTTCCTATTATTTTAATAGTTTCTGGTTTGCACAGTATGTCCACTATGGATGGACAAATCTAGGAAAAGGTGAGTTGGTGCTACTCAAAATTTTTCCTTTTTGTGTTGCATCATTTTGGTACATGGTGAATTCAGCTTTTTCTGCAATGCTTATTTATGCTCTGAGATAGCTGACTCTGTGGCTGAAACACAGCTTGTTAACAAAGTCAGGCCAGATTGGATACGTAGCTGAGCATGTTGTAATTTTCAGAAATTCATGTCTATTGTGATGAACCATGATTTTTATTTTTAATACTACTAAAGCTGAGGAAGTAGGATTGGGTAGTTTTGTTTAAAAAATTCTAAAATGATGGAAAAATCCACAATCTGGAAGGTTTTGGTTTTATTTTGTTTGGGTGGGATTTTTAATGATAACACTGCCATCATTCTGTACTCAGTTAGTTTCATTTTTCAAATAAAGCTCATTTACAAAGTAATAGTTTGTATAATCTTCCACACATATACACTCTTCCTTCACTGTGAAGCAGTCTCTGTTGGTATATGCTTGAGTGGACCTATCCAGTACAGCTCCAGTGCCCCTATCATGCATATCATTAGAAAAATAGAGCTTGAAAATGCCTGTTTCCTGCAGCTGGTGGCTTAACCAGGGTGGTGTATATCTATAATTTATATCACATCACAAACAACTTATTACACCAAACATTAAATGCAAACTGCAGCTACTAGACAATTTATATTGTAACTGAAATGGGTATTTTAGTTGTTTCTTTTGTATTTTTGTTTATTAGTATACACTTGTTAAAACAAAGTATTCTTGATGTGTTTCAAGAAATCTGCAAATTAATTTTGCACTAGATACAAAACAGTATGAACAAGATGCATACAAGTTTTTATACATTATGGTTAAGATCCACAATCTGAGTGGTAGTAAAGTATCTTTACTGTATGTCAGATTCAATATTACAGAAGTCCATGCTAGTTTGTGATGAAAATAACTTATCACAGGTGAAGAAAACATCTTTTTGTGTTTGACATATTGTTTGTTGAAACAGATTTGCTTAGCATCAAGACTGAATTTGTCAGAACAAAAAAAAATGCATATGGTCGCTTCAAGTAAATGTTCATTGGTTGGTTAGTGTTAGAATACATGGATAAGACCAAAAGACAGAACAGCAATCAAATCACTCCTGCACTTGCAAGTGAGTTTACTTGAGTATTTTTGGTGTTTTTTTCCATGAGGACTTGACAAAATACACTTCACTGTTTAAAACCAAAATTGCTCCTGACATGTTTAAGTGGAGCTAGTTTTTTAGCTACAATCCCCTTTCTGTTTCAAACAGCTATGAAGGCACCACTGCTTTTTAAAATAAATTGGACATGGAGATAGTTTCTAGGCATTTGGGTGACAGCATATTAAGTGTACCTGGGTCTGAAAGTTGAAACTCTCTTTGTTTTTGTTGGGCTAGTTAGAAGACTAAATGTTCATCAGCTTTTGGCCTGATCTGCAAACACAGAAATCATTCCTAAATATGTCGTGTTTTCCCTGTAAAGATTTGTAAGGCAGGGGGTGGGGGTGGGGGTGGGGGGAAGAGGAATTCTTTAAAACTTCACTTACATTTTGCATCACATTTGTCTCAGCGAAGATCCTAATGTCTTGGATAATCAATAGAAACTTCAGTCTGAACAGGCTGAGCTTCAGAACCTGCTCCAAGGTCTACTGAAATGCCACAGATCAGCCCAGTGTTTGTTAGAGCCCAAATACCCTTTTTGTATTACAAAATGAGCATATTACCTTTAAAAGTAATACCATTTCTAGGTTAAACATTCTGTGCCAGAAGTAACTCTCCTGAGGGAATTACCCCTAATGGAGTAGTCTCAGTTATATCCTGAGTTTGAAAAAAGCTGTGCTTTATAGGAGAGAAAAGGGTTTAGCTTTCATAATTTTTGACAATTGCAGAAAAAAGAGTTTTTTAGGGTAGGAAATATGTCAGCCTATAAGCTTGCTGAAGATATCAGACAGCTGTGACTTATCTTAGGAAAGCTATCTCATTGTCACTGTTTTCTGAAGTGGATTCTTAGAATTGAGCCAGCTGTAGCAAGTATTATTTGTTTTCAAAAGCAGTATACCAGAGTTGTGGTGTGCCTAGGGGATCAAGGGAACAGAGCCTGGGGGTTCTGGGAGGATATGAGGGGAGAAGCAACAAAAAAAGCAGAGGAAGTTTTGGAGGGAAGGATAGGGGATATCTCTCCTCACCATGCGTTTCACTGTTGCTGATGCTTAGGGAGTGTGATCTCTATGTCTTGTTTTCTCCTGATACTCTACTGTCAGTTCCAGGTACACTACACATTTTCCTTTTTGCTGAGTGGTTGCTTATGGCTTCACATACAAATATTTCTGAGAGCTACCATGCCTGAGCTTATACATGGATCGTATGTTTCAGAATATTACCTTTCCATTTCACTTTGTACAGGAAATTCCAAGTGTCTAAGTGTTCTATTTTTCATGTGAGTTTAGGCTGAAATAAGTGTAGGGAAAACTTCAGATGAGAATTTACTGCTCAACGAATTCCCCAAGCCAAAAGTATAACATACATTTGTTTTAGTCAAAACACGTGCAACCTCCCATGCATGGTATCACACTCACTAGAGTTGTGTTGTACTAGAGGTTACACAGCAGAAATTACACTTCCTACTGTATTTATTAACCAGCTGCTTGCTTTTCACTGTAGGTTTGTTTGAGACACAGCTATATCTCTACCTCTTTTGTCCTTTGCTCCATAAAAGAAGGAAAATCAAGTGAAACCAAAGTTATAACATCAAATCAATGATAAGAAGTGTGTGGCACAGGGACGTAGTGAGAATTACAAATTTTTTCTTCCCCAAGGTTTATGTGTGTGTAGTCAAAGGCAATGTTTCGCACACTGTTGGAAACTCTTATAAAGATTTCCTTTCTGCTTTAATGCATTGACAGTTCTGCTTTGCCATCCTTTGGGATTAATAGAAGTTACCTGATCAGATTTTTACAGGAGTGGGGACTGATTTGTAGAATGTATCATATGGAAATCAGCAGTGAAGACAGAATTCAGTATCTAAATTTTTTATATTATCATTTGCCTTATCATCTATTACATTTAATATTTTCCATCTATTTTAAAGTCTACTATTTGCTGAAGATCCTGTATTATAAACATACAGCAAGAACCTGTATGGGGCACATTGTAGAGAGCACTTTATGTTTTAAGTATCTTGATTTAGGGTAGGAGCCAGAACATCTTTCAGAGATGGTGGCTCAGTCTCGATCTCCACTTTGACTTTTCTGTCTAGACACCAATGGCGCTTATAAGCCGATTATTTAGTATTGCTGTTCACTGGATTTATGTATTTATGGAGTACACTGGGCTAGAAGAGCATTGTGTACGTAGCCTTAGCATATGCCAGACACCTGCAGTTGTGTTCTGAATGCCTCTGGCTTGGTAGGTTAACATCTCTAGAGAAGACTCTGGAAGATGATTTAATGGGACTTTGTGACAGGAATAGAACTAGTGGAGTTTTGCAGCAAAAGTAAGGGGACAGAAGGTATTTTTCACTCTACTTCTCTAAATTTGGTAGTGACTGAAACAGAGCAAAGGTTTCATCTCACTGACAGATGGGAATGCTCAAATGTTGTCCATATTTTTTCTTGTTCTTTGAAGCATTTTAGCCTGACAAGCCAATACTTGAATCAGCTTTCCAGCTGATTTTAACCTATTTGTTCTCTTTAGAGCTGACCTTCTCTCAGCTTTCTAAGAACTGTGTGGTGCTTTTGCACATTGCAATGATGCTGTTATTGTAGGGTCTCTCCCCATAGCTATTAGTTATATGCTGTATATGCTAATAAAGTATGGCTTATTTTAATATTGTTTGGCATCATGTGCACCTCCTTTTTCCACCCTTTTCCTTTCTATAAATCCTAATGTGGGTAATTGCTCATAGAGAGCTCCCAGCTTTCTTCACTGGTGGCAGGTGTCAGATTAGCTTTTCACAACAGAAGTGAGGGGAGGGTTACTGAAAAGTCCAGCGTTCAGCAGCTCTGTTTACTACTCGCTCAGGAGCTGGTTAGGGCTACTTTGAAAAGCCACAGGATCTGTTGTGACTGTGGGAATTTTTTGTGAGTTGTTGCGGATGTATAGAAGGGCTAGTGATTAGAGGGTAATTTATGGCACTTCTGAATCAATGTTTTGCTGAGAACAGTCTTGCTTCATCTTTATGAAAGCATTTTGAGTCCAAACATTCTTGTACCATATGTATCTATTATGGAGTTAAGATCATGAGGAACTATTTTAAAAGGAAATTAAAACAAATTTGTGTCCTCGTATCAAGTTCAAACTTATGATACATTTTTAACAGATGAACGACATAAACAATTTTAATGAAAAAAACAAAGTTAATGAACCTGAAATTTTAATATGACACTCTTTACTTCTATGAGTTCCTCTTTCTCTTCTGCTTTTTTTCTTTTTTTTTAAGTTACTTTTTTGCTTTGATATGGATAACATAGGATCTCTTAAAAAAATCAGTGTCTGACTTCATCTTGGTAGCAGTGACTGGGGCAGAGCATGAGAACCAGTGCCCAGGAGGAAGGACCTTATAGTGTAACAGACCACATCTTGTTGTGTGGTTCTGATTAGGCAAGAACAGTATCATGTTATGTTAGGCAAAACTAGAATTTAATTGATTGAATGGGATTATTGAAACTGATCTTTTATTAAGTATCATAGGTAAATTTTTAAATTTGTTTGGATGGCAATTTTAAGTGGTGTTTTGAGTAATTTTCATTCTGAACTGTATTCATGAAGCACAGTACATTTCTGCATTTATACTCTGTGTTTGTAATTATCATTATTGTTATAACCCATGCTTGGCAAGGTCCAAGCTTGTCTGCAACTTAGACACAATTTTTTCACCACCTAAGTTTCTCATAGCACATTTCATGCATACTATACCAGGTTTTAAATATTGCAGAAAACAGCAGGTGCAATGTTTAGAGGACTTTAAGCCAATTTTGAGAGTTTGATCTTGTAAAGAACATGACATTTCCTCTGTCAAATTTTTAATAAAATTAAGTCATTTAATCCTCTAAATCCAAGATCAGACCCCTAGTTATCCTAATGAAATTAATAAGTGTTGCGTAAGCCATATCCAGAAAATAAGACTCTTGTGTTTAGCAGGAGCAATTTTGCCTGAGTAAAAGCCAGGAGATTAGCCCTTATGGATTTTGCTCCATTCTAGTATCATGGAAGAGAGAGAGACATAATACCATTCTGTATGTATAACAGCGTCATTACTGAAGCACCTCAGGATACTTCAGAAGCAAAGAGGAATTGCTAATAAATTATTGTAATGAAAAATAAATGATTGTAATGAAAATGATATAGGGTTGCATTTACTTTTGTAGAAGTGTAACATCTTTAATCACTGACTACAGTTCTTGTAGTAAGCAGAAAACTATTAATTACGTTTAATACAAAGAAGCAAACAAAAAAAAAGGTTCCCAGCTGCTAGTGCAATTTTGGCTCTTGTTTTGACTTAGCCACTAAGCAGAACTTGGCTGACATTTTGCTTTTGCTGATGCTTGCCACATTCAGAGCTGCTAACTAGCAACACATGTCACGAGAGTGGAGTCCTAAGAAAACAGAGGCACAGCTTTTATCTTAATGGATTGTCTGTCACTTTGCATAACTTCAACCTTAATATTTTCTCTTAGTCCTCCCACATCTTCCTCTCTCCCACAAATATGCATACTGCTGTGCTGAAATAAAGGCACTCATATTCTCTGATGATGTGCAAATTCATGCACTTGCGTAAAATACCAGAGTACTAATATAGCACCCAATTCTTGATGAGGTAGTCAACCTGCTTCCCAGTCCAGAGAAGAAATGATACCTATATGAAACTCCACCTCATATGGACATGATGGATCTGGTTACAGTGCTGGTACTAATGAGAATGAACCCAGAATGAAGGACTGCAATATCAGACTGAAGAAACTATCACTAATCCTACAGATTCAGATATGTAGGATGTGCCGTTGCTTGAAAAAAGTAGTTTTATCATCATTTCAGTATTGCTGCTACCTCCTTGCTGTAGTTCCATTCTCATCTAAGTTTGACAGGAGACACCAGAATTTATTATCAGTGTGGTAAATACACCTTACAGTTATTCTTAGATGTCATTTTCCTTAGCTGTGCTAAAGGGACAATGACAAATTTGGGATGACTAAATGTTGGCCAGGAGATGAATGTGTAATTATGTTGCATTACTTTGGCTAAAGAAGGCATTCACCAAGTTCCCGTCCTTCAGACTCCTTGTGCAATATGAAAAAGTAAATATTTTTCTGGATTATGTCGGCCTTTTGGTGTCCCCCAAAAAGCATTTTTGCAGTACACCCTCTAAGGGGTTCTACTGAGTTTCCATCGGGGGTGTGTCTTTAGCTGCAGTAGTTCCCAGGAATCTTGGCTGGGTGGTATTTGGTGTGGTATCAGTTCAGTCAGAAGAGGTCTCCCTACCGGTGGGTCTGAAACACAAAAATACATTTTCTATTTAAGACGCTACATGTTTTCTTAGACATAGACTTAATTACTCTAGGATGGGTTGCTACTGAACATTGGTTCCTTCTGCTACAAGTTGCAGGCAAAGAAAATGCAGTTTTGAGGTGATTAAAATATATAATGTACCAATTATTGCTAATTAATTCATTTTTTAAAACCAGATACAGAGCCAGGTAGCACCATGAGAACAAAGAGCACCAACTCGCTTTTAAAGTTATGTTCTCAATGGTACTAATGATTCTCAAACTGTATTTTTCCTTGTTTGGTTTACACTAAGCTAGTATTGTTAAAATATGAAAAAAAAAGATATTAAAAAATCTTTGAAATATAGCTTTAGTTACACACAAATCCATTTTCTCAAAAAGAAAATGCATCATGCCTTTTTGAAGTTGACATAGCAGAAGGGATAACAATACCTGCATACTAGTTATAATTTTTTTTTTACTTTATAGGCAAACTGATCTTCACCTCGGCCACTGATTTTAGCCATGCTACCTATTTTCCTGGATTCCAAAAGAGCAAACCTCTGTGTAGAGGTTGGTTCAGTGAATGTACAGATTACATGGAAGTCAGAAAATAATTGAGCATTGCAGGATTTCTGGGGTTTGATAAATCTACCAGAGAAGGAGTAGTCAGTAAATACCATTTTGTGTAAGGTGCTGTAGTGCACTGCATCGTATCATGTGTTAGGACAGGTTTCATAGCAGCAGGAGGACCGAGAGGCAAGAAAATCTGTGCGCGCCTGTGTGTATGTGTGTGCATGTGTATGCTTGCTGTGTGGCATGTGCAGAAGGTGGAGTGGAAATATTTCTGATTCACTTGTGCATTCAGCACCCTCATTTCTGTCAGCCATTTACTATGCTATTGTAAATAAATACAGAAAACTTAAACATTCATCCTCTCCCCAACTAATTCAAGCTAATCACAAGTTCTCTTATCTTATCCAGGAGGGAAGAAGGAGCTGGAGATAAGTGGGAATATAAGAAGGAAAATTTCCCATGAAAGACAAGAATTAGAGGATTTCCAACCTGAACAAACTATCCATCAGATAGTCATGTTCCCTTTACTAGTGAAAGGCTCTGAATTTTGGGTAAACCTGAACTCAAGCACCTACTTCTTCTCCTTCTTCTGTTCTCACCTGAGATTCTCCTACCTTGAACTTCTATGAATCATTATTTCAGTGGCCAGTGAAAATATGAGGGTATTTTAAAAAAACTGTGCTGTCCCAGTGTTAGAGGGAGGATGTAATGTCACTCCATTTTCTTCACATTGCTAATGCTGAGCACTCCTGGACATACAAACAAAAGGCCTCTCTGAGCTCATTGATGTAGCAGTTCTCAACTGTGGGACTGATGCCATGGTACAGGCTTTTTGTGTGGTTATTCTGTAAATACAGCTACCTTGCTTTAATAAAGCTAAGGCATAAAGGCCTTTTAAGTTCTTGGCTCAGAAATGTCTGCTTGTTTGTTGGAGGTCAATGTCCAAGTTTGAATGTTTCTGAGCCAATGCCTCTGTCTTGTTGGTTTGACACCAAGGCACAGGCTCTTCTTTATTACGGTTTTTCTAAGTAATTCCAAACTGGGCTGGTGTCACAATCTCTTTGACTCGTGGGATCACCAGAGCCGCTTCTTCAGTAGTTTGATATCAAGGAATACCTTGTATAATCATGGGAACTGGTTTTGCACTGTTGTACTCGTTTGGTGCCCATGACCAGACTGCTATACATGTTCCCATCTCACAAATGAGCTTAGTGAAAGCTGTCTTTTTCTTTCTTTCTTTCTTTCTTTCTTTCTTTCTTTCTTTCTTTCTTTCTTTCTTTCTTTCTTTCTTTCTTTCTTTCTTTCTTTCTTTCTTTCTTTCTTTCTTTCTTTCTTTCTTTCTTTCTTTCTTTCTTTCTTTCTTTCTTTCTTTCTTTCTTTCTTTCTTTCTTTCTTTCTTTCTTTTTCTTTGTGGGGGTGGGGTGTATGTGTGCACATGCTTTTGTGTGTGTGTTGGTGGTGGGATTACTGCCTTTTCTGCTCAAGATGCCTGGTTTTGTGTGAGAGCCCAGGCTTCTGCAGTGTTACTGACTCTGTTTCCAGCATGTCACTGATGTCTAACCTCAAGCCTCTTTGTAGGATTATTGACTCAATAACTTTGTTTTATTGAGCTTGTGTCAAGATCTAGTGAACAAGAAAACTCAGTTGCCCACAACATGGCAGGGTGGGTGCCAAGGCACAAGTTCCTCAGGAGTTATTTGCTCAACACTTCCAGATAAATTTGGTTACCTTTTCCAAATTATGTACAGTGTTTGGGGTGTTAGGTCAGCACACCTGGACTTAGCCATCTTCAGCTGCACAGGACAAGAGTTGTTCAACTACCCTATAGTTCACCTGTTACAGAGAGCTTTTTAGTTCCTGAGGGTGAAATTTGTCCTGTTTAGATCATCACTCCAAACAACATCTCCAGCACTACCACTTAACTGGCTATTTCTGTTACAGCGCTCTGACAGATGACTGTGTTCTTGGAATAAAGCTAATAGTTTTCAGTTTCAATACTAATAGATAGACCCTGTATCTAGAGTTAGATTCTTCTTCTGAATTTTTACAATTACGTATTTTTTGTGACTCTGCAATATCAAGTTCAGTGTTCAAATGGATCTACATGCTCTGACACTAGCTGTACCAACACTGCATCATGAGAATGAAAATATACATGGTATCTGGATGTGGATTCAGGTATCTCAAGCTCTCAGTCACCTTGGTGTTTGTTTCCTTAGCTGCCTTCTGTGGAGGCAGACAGGGGCTTCAAAGGAAATTGAATTTAAAACATTGTGATTCCTGTGGCAGTGGGTTTTGGGGAAATAGGAGATTATAAAGCTGGAAGAAGATAGCAGGTAAGATGTTTGGCTCTTACAATATTAATGACTGAAAGGCTCATCTCAGTGTAGCATAATTACCTTATTCAATTTGATTCAATATAGGTTGTACATGTACATTCTTTGCATCAAGTTATTAAATGGAACGTTTAATCAGCTGCTTTGCCAAATAAAGTCTTCCCATTATACTTGTTATAAAAACTACAATAGAAGAAAAACATAAAGGGAAACCAAAGTGTTGTAATGCCGAATATACATTCCATGCTTCTTCTGTATGCTAGTCTAAGGTACAAAGAGCTGACTGAATGTTAATATTAGAAAACCTAGGTTTAGCTAGACCTATGCGTTCTGGGAGGTTTGAGTTTCAGATTTTGTAAACAGCTCAAGCAGTTCCCTGAATGGTTTTGTCAGTTGACCTTCTCCCTTACTCTTTTTCTGAGCTTTTTCCAGGTTTAGTATTATTTAATCCAAAATAAATCACATCATGGAAAAGAAGAAATATTGTCCTGTGAAGCTGGTTAAAAAAAAATAGTTCATATTAATTCTGCATGAATTTACATAGGATTAATATAAATCTGTTCTAGATCTTACCATATACGTTTGTTTGGACCTTCCCAAGTCTGCTTTGCTCCAAGGAGGCTGAATGAATGGGAAAATTGTATATTAGTCCAGGTAGAGCTAACATCTGCCTTCAGAGACTCACACAGAAAATTAAGTACTGCATGTTATCCTTTGTTTTACCAGAAAGTGCTTCTACTGTAGTATTATTTTGATGTACTTAACACTGAGCAAAAACTGTGCTTGAATTTCTATGTCAATCAAATGATAATAAGACAGACTTTCAGCAGTATTGACTTGCATAATTTTGATGTTAGTGGAAATTACTACTGATTTACCCCAGCCAAGGACCTAAGCTTTGACACCTTGCTACAGACTTTACACACTAAAGAGAAAACATTCAGGCCATGAGAGGTCTGGACCGAGATACCATCAAAAACAAATGGCTAAAGCTGTGACATCTTTCTGACTTCTCTGGCATGCAATTCTTTGCACGGTCTCTCTTCATTCTGTAATTCATCTTTTACAAGGAGAACAGTCTCCCTAAAAACACATCTTTGAAGTTTGTGGTAGCTTTGGAGTAGAAATACACAAAAATTTGGAGTGGATTTGCTGAATTGATCAATGCATCAACATAGATCAGAAAGTGTATGATCACCCTAGGATGACATGCTGTAACAGAGGTGAGAGGAACCATAAATACAAACTCTGAAATAGCTAAAGAAATTGTTTTGGCTGAAACAGTGCTGTCACATCATTTGAGTATAGGTAAGAGAGTTATACCTGTAGTATTTATGTCTAAACTTTCAAATAAATGTAAGTTTTTAATGTTTATAAATTTTCAGATGTTACCTTTTAGGCATTCTCTGCACAATATATTAACATCTGGCACAAAAGGAAATTGTACAGCAATAGTCTACACATGTAAAATACAATATTCCCCTCCCTTTCCTTTCCCACAGGAGTTAAAGAAACCAATGTTATTCCTCACATATGCAAGCTATTAGCTTATTTATGAGTACCCTGTGGGCACACCTTTACCAGCATAAAATCAATCACACTGCTGTCACATTTGGGAGGTACAGTTTTTCTTTCATTTCTGAGATAGTGTGGTAAGCCAGTGAACTTGTACAGAACTCAGTGCTTGTGACATTGAATGAGTGTCTCTGCTTCCTGGGAATTCACGACAGTTTGGTGCCTAGCGTATGATAGGCTTGGTTGGGTTTGACTGTTGAGGAAGGAATAAAGCAAGCAGGGAAAATAAGCATCTTGCATTTTAATAAAGGCAGTTATGATTTATGGCTAGTAAGACAGATATCTTGCAGTAGAAGGAAAAAGACATTTACCAAACCCCAGAAAATTCTTGTTCAGGAGTAGATTGCTCAAAACTTTGCATAGTGTACATAGATTTACATGTAAAGGTGCTAGAATGTACCTACACACATGCATCTGCCCCTATACAAATGTAGAACACACACACATCTTTTTGTATTTTGGAAATCTTTTAAAGGATCCTGGTCATAAAGGAACTTTGTTCACATTTCAAATAAAAGCAAACATACTTCACTCAAGGGCATGTAAAGAACTACTTCTACATTGATGTTACAACAGGTTTGTCTTTTCTTTCCCAATTATTTGTTTTCCTAAAACTAGTAACCAGCATCCATATATTTTAAGTGAGTTAAAAAAAAAAAAAAAAGGAAGTCAGGAATAATGGAAAATTTGTAAGCAAGGCAGTATCTGTTAACCGTTACCTGATTCAACAGAAATAATCTTTCCAGTTCTTAGAGTATACATGTTATGGTTGAATGCTTTCCTTAAGGGCAGGCCGTGTGGATGCTGGCTAATTTTTTTTTCTTTTCCTGACCTTGAAAACATTGAGTTAGTGCACATTTGGAATAATGGTCTAGAATAATCACTGGAGTTATCAGTCTCATCCCATGTAATTGTAAGCAACCAAACAGAAGATATCTAATGAAAAAAGGATCCACAGAACATCCATGTGAGAAAACATCAGGCAGAAGTAACCTTCCAGCAGACAGTGCTGGCCTCATTGCCCTTGTTTCTTCCAGTCTTAAATAACTTACATCTCTAGTTCCTTTACATTACTACTGTTCCATCTGGCCTCATGTTATTCTTCTAATATATTCTTTGTGTTCTCTGTGAGAATTCAAGTTAATCCGTATTTGTGGCTCAGGAGACTTGATTTGATAGAAAAGTACTTTAACTTCTCAAAAAAGAAGATAGGCAACTTTGCTACCATTTGTAAAAAGAGAAACTAAAGAGAGGTTACTTGATGGAAAGATTAAATAGTTTGAATTAATATATCCGCTGAAAAGCTGGGAATGCTACCCTTTTCTTCAGACTAGAGGCTGAGTGCCTTTCACACTGCTTATGCTAGTCTCTGTGTTATATTTTATGTAATATTAATCTCGATCTATCTTTCTGATGTTCCTTGATGAAAATACCTTTTCATATTTGGAGAAAAGTCAAAGAACATAAAAAAGCAAACAAGAGTACTCACATGCTTCATTTCTGAGATTTAAGAGGATAATTATGTGTTCAAGACCATTCAGTCCTTAGTCTTGCAGATGGTTGGAGGTATCATTACAGAATAACTACTAGCAACACCATACAAAATCAATTTTCAGCCAGCTTGAGGCTCCTGACCTTCCCATGGAGGAGTTACTACCAATTTTAATCACATTCTTTGATGTTGTCATCCAAAAGGTAATTGTTGGCACATCTCTTTTTCTCATAAACTCCCTGCACGTTATGTAAGAGCTCTTATTCTCTGTTCCTGAGACTGAAAGATGCATTTGTATTCCATTTGGCTGGAAACTTTCATGTAATACAGGAAGATTTTTGGACAAATTGGAATTTTCTTGGTTTCTTTCAGTGGCAGCCATTTTTGGTCATGTTAACATTTAGAAGGTACTGTTACTTTTACCTAAATTTCCTTCATTTTGCCCTAATTTAGACAATGGTCACAATTGTTCAGATCCCATATCAAACCAGAGAACATTACATTACTCTCCCTACACACAGAATTAACTTTGAATATATTCCAAAACTAATGTGTTGTTAACTAATACAACAAACTCAATGTGATGCATACTAGAGCCTTCAAAAGGCATCCAACATCTTGAACACTGACTGAAAATAACAGTAAAATACTGAAAATGACATTACGATTTGCATCCATTTCATTGGTTGGCTATCTCCACATTACATTTGCTACCCAGATTCCTGGTGTGTCCTTCATTCTAAATACAAAATTAGGAAGGAAATGTGAGGCTTATACCTGGGTGGAGGGGAGTACTTTACCTTTCAGGCACAGGGCGAAAACTCATCATAGAACCTTGGACTCACTGGAATGTGTATGGTACCACCATCCTGTTTAATTAAATGCAGTAATTTACAGAAGAAAACTGAAGGTTTACACAACCAATTATTGACTGATAGTGGTTAAAAATCATAATCATCTATAGTAGTTCAGTGGCTCATGACAAACAAGTTGATGGTGGCTTTCCACTACAAAATGCTAAGAAGAAAATGAAAAATATAAAATGAAAGGCATTATAGTAGTGGGTTTCAACAGAAATTGTATTAAGTATCTGAATTATTAATAAGGAGTTAATTCAGTCTGTAATTTGACTGAGCTTTCATTTAGGATTCTTCCTCAAATATAGAACAGATTTTTTTTTAAAAAGACAGGAGGAAAAAAAGTATTTTCCCACATATGCAAGTAGTTAGTAGTGAAGTTAAAATGAGATTTGAAATAGTTCAGTGTCCTTGAAGGCAGTCTACATGAAGAGGCCAACAACTAACAAGTCTGACAGCAGCCCAATATGCAATGAAACCCTACAGACAATAAAGTCAGTGACAATTTTTATTTGGGATTAAGAAGACAAGACTTGATCCATCCTCTCTTCAGGTGAAAGCTGTACAGCAGAGAAGAACACAGTTATACTTGTGCCACATTTGTTTTATATTCAGAGAACTCTGGACCCCTGGCCTGTGAATGTGTTACTGTTCAGTAACACTAAACTTTCTTTAAAAATGGGGACAGAAACTGTAGTACAGATTTTGAAAGACAAGCAATGGTACTTCAAGAAATAGCAAATCTGATTATTGAGAAGTATGTTTGTAATTACTAAGAAACTGTTAATTCAAAAAACTAGCGAAAACACTCTTACTATCTGTCTTCAAAACTGGCTGCTACATATTTTTGAGACCACTTTGATGCTTCAAATATGCAGCTTGGATGTGAAAATATGAGAGTTTCTGCTGCTGCTGCTTGCACTCTGAATTTTGGAGGTGACTCTCAGTGTTTGTTCTTGGCATGCAAATTGGCATTGTTATGGGCATCTCAACCAACTAAATCCTCAGGAGTTTCATTGGCAGGTAGCATTCATTGGTCACTAGACTATACTGAAGCACATTGTAGATTAGTATGTCATACAAAACCAGAAAAGGAACTCAGAAAGGGGAGCATGAAATTGCTGCCACTGTAAATAAAACAATGCTGCTGTATACCCTGGGCAGCACAAAAGTCTCAAGTCACTGGCACTGAGAGCTCAGAGCTGATAGGCATTGATTACCCATGTTTTGAAAGGAAGATTTACGTGTTGGAGTAAGGTGGATTTAATATTGGTACAGTCTGACTTGGATAAGTATTAAACTTCCTGCTTGCACTCTATAATGATGTGCTTATGTCAGTGTAAGCAAAGACCAGTTGATCTGTGCACTCTTGTACAGACAAATATGTGTGAGATAATTATAAATAAGTACATAAATTTATATATAAGTAAATATATACTTGTATAAGTACAAATAAATAAATAAATAAATAAATAGGTCGACAGGTAAATAAATAAATAAATGGTGTTGTACTTTGTCTCCAAACAAGCGTGCTACAACTGTATCTTTGTCTTTTTCAGCAGACTGTGATTAAGGATCAAAACGCAGAGCCAATGTTCAGCTGGTGTAATCCTGCATCTGTTTGTAGAGCAACTAGACTGATTTACATCAGCTGAGAGCCGGGCCTTGAGGTTTTCTTTTACAGTTGCATTGTTTGAGCCCCAGGCCCCTTAAAACACAATCTAATAGTTTTCCCCTAAAATTTCAGTATAGTTCAGCCCTTAGACAGACAGGTTTGCAGCTGCCATTTAGGAGCTGCTTCCCCTTACAAGTAAATATATATGGCGATTAGAAACTCTCAACTCTTTGCTTTATGCTGAGAAATAAAATCTGCATTTCCTTCATAAACCACATCCATAGGAACAATATTAAAATGGGGCAACACTGTCAAAAATCTAAATAAATTGTTTCATTGAAAATGGGCAAGTTCTTTTTTGTGTTTATTTCAGCTTCTGCATTTTTAAATGATTACAGGCATTTGCATAGGCACTTTGAGAAGTCTTCTGGGTTGTAACATCTGAAGGAATAAATTAAAAATATAGAGAAGCAGACAGCAATCAGATACCAAATATCAGGAAATTCTGATTCAAAATCAAACTAAATGAGTTGGCCATGTCTCTAGTGGTTGTGTTCAAACTGGAAAATATTCTAGGTTTTGCTGTCTCTTCAAATTTGCAGTTTGAAATAAGTAATACAAGAAATACAGTCTAAAATAAGTTCCCTTTGTATTGGGGAAATATTTTGACCCTTAAGGATTTTGAAATCTTACCCGTGCAGAAGGGGAAAGAAGGCCTAGCAGAATCCTGTAGTGTGGAATAGTTCTTATTACAATCTGACTCACAGTAAAGTCAGTGATATGCAAAAGTGAGTGGCTTCATTTTTTTTATTGCCGGTAAAGTAATTTTAATGTTTCCTTTGAGAAAAGACGGGAAGCATTTTAGGGGAAGAAAGCTGTGCTGAAGGATAGGTAGAAGTTATGCTAGCTGTAATCTGGTTATGCTACTGCTTGTAGTGTAAGGGTTAATGAAGTATCCAGCCTTTGTGCCAGACTCTAGCATGTCATGCTTGTAAGATCCTTATACATGAACTCTCTCTCATTTGGTGGTGGCTATCTCTATCACATCCTAAGTTCTTACAGGAACCCACCATTACCAATTTTTCCAGGGTGTTTCACCGGTGTCTTCAAGGCCCACAGGGGTTTCATGTTGAGAAAAAAATCTGGCCATGTGCACGATTCTTATGGTGTTTTTATTGCTTCATAGAGAGAAATTACTTTCTGCTCAGTTTAAACAGGAATTCATATTTATGCTTTGGCTCTGGAGAAGAAAGATTAATAACAAAGAAAGAAAAGCTTTTAAATAACAACCAAAGTAGAGTCAGTGACATGCTCTTTGGTCTTATCCTACCTTGTAGTTCGATCTTTTTCTTTAGCAGCCCCCAAGCCTGGGAAAGCGCTTCATCCCCTTTGGAGAGTGGCAATCAGGATGTCCAGGAATGATTATAGGTGAGGCAAAAATGCAAAAGGTTTTCAAATTGGACCATCTTGACCCTTTTGGGGTAATTTTGATTCACCTTTCTTCACATGTTGATCTGTGATTTGATGAGGCATGTGGGTGTGAGGTCAGAAAAATGCAGGTCTTTCCCTTCTTCCACCTCTCTCTGTGCATCCCTTATTAACTGTCCTCCTTTCAGCTGCCTCTCTGAATAGAGATTTTCCCCAGTAAAATGTACATTAAAGTCTCCCTGTATAATCAGTATCATCTTTACTGGTCTGCATTAGTGTCAAGAGCCCTGCGTTTCCACTGCCTCCAGCTTAATGACAGTGTTAATCCATAACTGAAAAGCAGCCTTAAAATAGCATTTACTGAAAGCTGAAAACAGTTCCAAAAGAAGTCACAGTCAAATAAAAAGAGAAAACAGTAAAAAAAAAAGACAAAAGTATCCTCTTCACAAGCAGCCTGAATATAGCTCAGCAAGATCCCCAAGGTGCAGTGACCTGGTGGTGGGGATATGCTACAGACCTGGTTGGGGTGACTAAGTTATCAAAGTCTTCTGAAGTAACCTGAGAAAGTCTGCAGGTCACAGACTGTGGGCAAGGTAAGTCAGTCAGGGTGACCAGGTTTTGCTGCTCAGAAACACAGCTGAAGACTTGCAGGGGTGCAGTATGGCTTTGGTTGCAGCACACATGAAGAAATGGATAGGTGAGGAAGGTGGATAGAGGGATACAGATCCTGCATTCGAGGGGAGCAGATCTGGACTTACTCTGGAAGCAAGGTGGTTTCACATGGAAAGCAGCTCTGAAGGGTAGGGTAGCTCAGGAAACCTGGCAGGGATTTAAGGTCAGCCTCCTGGAAGCACAAGAATGTTCTGCTGCAGTACACAGATATATTGGGAGTTTGGCTAAGCAAAGAGCTTGTGACAGAGCTACAGTTCCAAAATGCAGCACACAGGGTGGCAACATGGGCAAAAGCTACAGACAGGGGTAGCAAAGCATTGCCTAGGCATGCAGCTTACCTGTTGGTTTTGCTGGGGAAAGGCCAGCTCCACAGCAAAAGGCTTCACAGCCTGTGAAGGGACTTCACTGCACCACTGTATTATTCTGTCTGTGTTACTATTACATACCTGTACAGTCATCATACCATTTGTGACTTTTTTCATTTTTCCATGCTTTTCCTGCTGCCTTACCTAGCTGTTTAATAAAATTGTTATAACGTAGGTTTTAGGACACTCCTATAGCATATTCCTGGAGAAGAGTGACTGGAAAGCTTCCTGGTGGAAAAGGACCTCGGGATGTTGGTTGACAGATAGCTTAGCATGAGCCAGCAGTGTGCCCAGGTGGCCAAGGTGGCCAGCAGCACCCTGGCTGGTACCAGACACAGTGTGGCCAGCAGGACCAGGGCAGCGATGGTCCCCCTGTACTGTGCACTGGTGAGGCTGCACCTCGAATGTTGTGTTCAGTTTGGGCCCCTCACCAAAAAAACCAGACGTGTCCAGAGAAGGGCAGTGAAGCTGGTAAAGAATCTAGAGAATAACTCTTATGAGGAGTGGCTGAGGGAACTGGGGCTGTTTAGCCTGGAGAAGAGGCTCAGGGCAGACCTTATTGCTCTCTGCAACTACCTGACAGGAGGCTGTAGGCAGGTGGGGGTCCATCTCTTCTCCCAGGTAACAAGCTACAGGACAGGAGGCAATGGCCTCAAGTTGCACCAGGGGATGTTTAGACTGGCTGTTAGGAAAAATTCCTTCACTGAAAGGATGATCAGGCCTTGGAAGAGGCTGCTCAGGGAGGTGGCGGAATCACGATCCCTGGAGGTATTTAAAATATATGCAGATGTAGCGCTTAGGGACATGGTTTAGTGGTGGACATGACAGTGTTGGGTTAACGGTTGGACTCGATGATCATAAAGGTCTTTACCAACCTAAATAATTGTATGGTTGCATGATTCTCTTCTCTGACAGGTAAATATTTAGGTAAAATATTGTAATTTTACTAAAACCTTTGCATCTTCTGGCTGTCAAGGATTAATCTTTGTTGCCCTGTGCTATGAAGTCTTGCTTACACCACCTGCAGCATTTCAGTCTCCTCTGAGTACATAACTGGGTTTTTTTTGTAGAATTGGTGAGAAATAGAGGGTAACAAGAAATATACACCAGCCTAGCTGTTTTGGGCCTAGTTCAGAAGTTTTCAGTAAGATCACGTTTATCTGATGACAAATGAGTTTCAGAATCAAACAATACTTCTCTATGAGTTGCCTTTTGCATTCAGGGCTATGGAAACTGTATGGATCTGTAACATGTGAGCACAAACTTACTGTGCTTTTCAGGCAGAGCATGCTCATTTCAAAATTGTTTTGCCTATGCAGCTGAGTTATTTTAAAATAGGCAGTGAATGAACATATATTTTTAAAAAGATATTTGAGTACTTAAAACTGGCATTTTAAAGCAAACATTGTAACTGTTGCAGAATCAGGTAGGCATTTATGATTTCAGGGAACCGCAAAACCCAAAAGGAACACTAACATCTGAATGCAGAGATATTAAGTTACTTTCATTTCTTCAAAAAGAAGCGGATAACAGTCTTTTGTCAGGACAATATTTGCTTCTTTTTCTCCCTATAGGTAGATTGTATACACAATATACATGTATAATACACATATTAAACCACAAAACACTTACATGGTTTCCCGCTATCCTGCATCTCAGTGGTTTTTGGTATTCGTATCAGTGGAGCTTCAGGTCAGGATGGACAAGGATTACTAAAGCAGATACAATTAGTATGGAAAAAAGCACATCAAATTCCATTGTAGTATTTACAAGAGAAAACATGATCTGAGATTAATGGCTGAACTAATAAAAATGTGGAAAACTGAATTAATCAGCACATGTATGTAAGAGACAGTTGTTTGTCTTTTCACATCTGCAAGCTGAATCATGGAACCAAACATAAAACACATCATGCAGAAGTATTGTTTGGATATGTGAGACTCCTTGGAGGACTTTAGACATATGAAAGTGAGTGGATTACCTGGAGACATGAATATACCTAGGGGCAGCACACATGGTAAGGCTGCCCTGGGACGTCAGGTTTTAATAATCTTCAGAGCTCAGGTCTGGATGGCAGGACTATCTCCAACTCAAAATTTTAGGAGTCCAAGCTCATAACCAGTCTGTGAGATAAGCTGGCAGAACCGAAGTTTTGACTGGCCATTACTGGAACGACTGTGCACAACATTTCTGATGAAGATACATTTCATAAACATATTTCTGTGTTTTCTTACTGATATGTGGGAATATATCAGGATATGCATTTCTCCCCACCCCAGCATCATAAGGCCCTTTATAACAGCATGTTACTTTACATTATGTTATGCTGAACTATGTTTTCATCTTTTTCTTGGACTTAGTAGTTGCATGTAATATGTACATTCTCACTGTGCCTGCTATTAGTCCTCCCGATACAACTGAAAACATAACTACACTAGCTGAAAGCATTCATAGTTCAGCTATTGCCTTTTTCTTTTAGCTCTGTAATATGCATTTCTTTGAGTCTTAAAATTGTTGTCAAAATAAATCAAAAGCAATGTACTGATTTTAGTGGTTTGCAAAAATTTTTTCCCTGGTATATATTGCACATCAGCTTCTGATGTCATAAAATTGGACAGAATTTTACTGAAAGAAATTTTCTGTATGCATATAAGTAAATAAATTTTGTGTCCATTCTTACTAGAGTGCCGGAACTATTTTGGGCAATATTACACAAGTGTGCTTGGAATTCACAAGTTTAGACTTTCTAAATCTGACTTAATGTCTTTTGCAGCTTCCACCACATATTGTATTACTTTTTGCAAAAAAATTGTTTTCCTTGCTTAATAAATGACTGCATTGTGGTATAATGGAAATCTCTGCCATCTTCAAAAAAGCACTTTACATTCTTCCGTGGGAGGAATTTTTATGTGGTGGGGCTAGGAAAAATGAATGGGAGTGGGGGTGGGGGTGATGTATTTAAATGAAACTACATTTCTGCTTTCCTAGTTCTCTAGCCACTATTTTGATTAAAGTTGAATCACACTTACAGAAGCCTTCAGGGTAGCTCCCTCTATTCTGTGAAGTAAGCTAAATGCTTCAGGTTTCACTTGAAAAAAAAAGAAATCTTACTGGTTTTACATATCCTTTTGGATTTGCTTCTGTAAGCCTTTCATATACTGAACTCCAACTGATGTGGATGGAAATTCCACATATGGAGGGCCTGGAGAGTCAAACCTATTGCTTTTCACATGTTTTTCCCTCTGCTTCAAATACGCCGGAATGCATGCATTGTACTGGTATTTTATAAATTTTATGACTATTTCCAGAGCCAGCTCCAGACTACTCAGCAGTGAAAGCAAAACCCTATCTTCCCTCCCCCCATCCCTCACGGATAAAGGCAGAATGACTTTATTCTTATTGTTAGGTCAGCAAAATTTGATTATCTCATGGCAGCTGAGTGGTTTCTGGAAAAGGCAGGAGGAGGAGAGACAGCATGGGTCAGTCAGAGGGCAAGGGGCTGAAAAGGGTCAGTGGCTCCATTTATGCCTACCTGTTTACCTTTTTCTCTCTCCTTCTCACACTCTCCCCCAGCTGCAATACTCCTCCCTTCTCAAACCCCTTGATTCTGCTGTATTTGAAAAAAAAAAACCTGATAGGAAATTTCTATAGATTCTAATCTCCATAGATGCAGTAAAAGGTGTAAGGAAAATAAGTCATAAGAAAAGGATCTATCGATAGATAAATTTATTAAATAACTTTTTTTTTTTTCTTTTAATTTTTTTTTTTTTTTCAGAAGACCAGTGAGGGAATCTGTGGGACTGTGTCAAGGGGAAAAAATATGGAGAATCTAGCTTTGGACATTTCTTTTGAAATTTCCACATTTGAAAAAGAGGGGAAAATATGCAGGCATTGGGAAAGGATGCTCATCTTAAAATCTGTATTCTAACAAAAATATTGGAGTTATTATTTCATAGTGCTGGTGTGTAGCAGTCATATATTGATACTATTGTTGACTTGCATATCACTGAAGTCATGGACGATCTCTACTTTTTAATTTTTTGTCTGTACAGTACTTCCACATTTTTTCTCACACTGTTCAATGCCAGATTGTTTAGACAGTCAGTATATGTGTCCCTTATTTGCTTTCAAGACACATGTTTTGCAATAATGCCTCTGTAACTGACATTTCAAGACTTTTAGGAAGATTCCCATAAAACTGTCTCACAAGTGTGCCATCAAGCAGACTTTTCCTTTAGAAGAGGATACTATGAATATTCCTTGAGGTGCATATTATGCCAGTTCCACATGTTGATTGTCATTTAAAATAAATCTGAAACTATAGGATGTGAGCAGTCATGAGATGGGAAAGATCCCATTCATTTAAAGAAGCTTAAATTGGCACTAATTCCCACCAGACCTCCAGAGCAAGACCATAGCAAACTGGCTTCTGAAAGGCACTGCCAACTGCCAGCTTTTAACTCCATTGAAGTGGGCAATACATCACTAACAGATGTCTTTGAAACAGCTGGAAAGTACAAGGATTGAAAAGAATTGCATTCATGCAGAAGCATGAAAAAAATAGCTTACCTGTCTCTCCAAGTTTTAAATCTTTTCTTCCCTGTTCCTTCTCTTTCTTTCCTTGAGCTCTGCAGGAAGGCAAAATGAAAGACTAGAGAAATGTCACAATTGCTTTGGAAAGAGCTGCTGCTTAGGTTAACAGCTGAATGATAATCTAAAATATTTTCAGCTAACTTGGAACCAGTGAACAGGAATTATAGTATCTAGACTATTAAATTAATGTTACTCTAATAAAGACATAAGAATGTCTTAATGTCCATACCTGTTACCAGCCACTCTGGTAGGGTTAACATTTATCCATCATGACAGATGGTTCATTTGATTTTTCCACTTTCTGCATAGTTGCAAAGAGGGAAAGAACCTCATAGATTATTTTATACAACATGTAGCTTTGGACCCCCACTGTTAAGTGTTATACACTGAAAGCACAATAAAGAGAGGTACATCCCATAAACCAATGTTTTGTAGACTTTAAAATGAAGAATACACCCAGCAACTGCAGATCCTGTGAGCAGTAAATATCTCACTTCTATTAAAACCAGTTGCGTACTGTGAACAGGATCTCATTTCCTACGCGCATACTCTGGGAGCTCTGTTCTGCCGGCTGCAGAGCAGCACTGGCTCCCTGGGCTGCCATCGGATTCTGCAGGAGCCGATGAATATATGTCAATGTCAGCCAAGAGGAGAATCAAGCTCTTTCTTTAAGGGTCTCATGAGCTTAACAAAATATGCAGAAAAGTAGAATAATATTTGCAATAAGTTTACACTGCTTACTTCTTTTTTTTTTAAATCTCTGCTTTGATCTAAGCAGCAACAGCAGGCAAACCATCTGTATCTAGCTATCTAGTTATCAAAAACTGAGGGATCTCCTGTCAGTCTCCCACATTTTTGTGGTGATTTTTTAGTCATTAATTTTTCATTGCCAAGTATTGTTTTCTCTAGGACTTCAGCTGAGTTAGTCTGTAGCAGCATAACCATTAGAAACCACCAGAAACAAGAAAGGAGATCTTGGTCTCTGGTTGTTGCCTACAAAAGTCTTTGTAACCTTTGCCTTTAGACTGGAGGTTCTGGCCTCCCGCTTTGTTCTGTAATTCCCATTTTGCCTGCTGCTCAGTCTCAGGCTTTTAATGCTTATCAGTCATATTTTCTTTGATTGTGAACCTTCTTCACTGCGGACTGTTTGGCTTCTATGGAGAGATCTTGCAGCAGACACATCTTTCCATTCCTCTCCAGCCAGTCTCTTATGTCCACTGGGCCTTCTTGCTCTGTCCCTTCCACCTTGCCTATCTGTCTAGAGGGCAGTGAGGAGCAGTGAAGAGCCAGTTCAAGTGATGTCAATTTTTTGAAACAGCCAGACTAGGCCAAGTCCTATCTTCTGAAAATTTTACTTACCGTCATTTGCTTGCAAGCAGATGAATGACATTGCAATGTTAAGATACTAGCAATGCCTTTGACTTCTCGTTCTGAGGTCTGGGCATTTTGGATTTTGGTTTTTATTTTATTTCTTGTGTTATTTGGAAGCATGTGAGATAGGTATTCTGTGGATATGTCTAGTTTGAACCAGTGACAGGCCTCCAACTATTATGCAACATTGGATTCTGGTGAATCAGATGATCCAGTGTCATGCTCTTGTTTCTGTCTTGTATCCCTGGCTTTCTTCTGTTCTGTGTCACTGTCTATGGAGGAAAGGAAGGGGGAAAAAACAGAAAAGGAGAAATTTAAGACTGAAGCATGCAAAGAAAAACTCAAAGAAAAGCAAGCCATATGAAAATATTTAGGGATAGAGTGAAGGGATATGACCCTTCAAAGAGTGCAAGCCATGTTATTCTTCCTACAAGTAAAAGAAATAAGCAGTAGCTAATATGCTGTTTTGTGACAATGGATTCACCTTCTAAAATACTGGGACCATGACAGCCATAAATGTCCTCCAATGTCTTTGACAGGCACCATCCTTTAGATTTTGTACTTTAAAAACACAGTGATACAAGTGCAGCGTGGCCATTTTGCTGAACATAATATTACAGAGAAGCATGAGAATCTTCTACATGAGTAAACTTCGGTACCTGGGTAGCTGAAATTCTTTTAGTCAACTTTTTAGGCCAGACACTCCGGTTTAGTTCCCAAAGCTGACACAGATATGTGTATTCCGTAGCTGGAGACCACCTATGTCTCCTGTGGTCTCCTTTGCTGCTGAGGATCTTTTTTCTGTGTAGGGCCATTGAAAAAGTTCAGCTTGCCATGCTGTAATGAAATGATTCTACTGCAGAAGTGGACTGAGATGATGACAGGAGATGAAGTTGTGCTGGGGTGCTGAAGCAAACTTTCCTGTGCTTATGAAAAAAAAGCCATAAAATGTGAGATATCCAGCAAGGGAGCTATGGGAATATTGTGCAATGCAATATTTGAAAGACACGACAAACTGGTCCATAAAAACAACAGCACCTATAAAGCATGCACATGTGTTCTACTGCAAGCTAGCAGACAAAAATAGGGAAAATAAAACTAATAAATGGCAAATTGAACTTTATCTTGGTTTTCTTTTGGTTTTAATTGCATATCATTGGCACTACCACCAAAGATGGTCCTTGGAAAATTTATTTCCCCCTGGAGAGGCATGATGCTCCTCTTCATTTAGAAACAGTGAGAAATGGTGTTGTCATTGACTATATCTTATCATGGAAAATCTTGTAAGTTTGGACTATTCATTTCAAGATATTTTGATGAAATGGTAACTGTTTTGTTTCTGCAGAACTACTACCTCGTATGAATGAATTTTAGAATCCTTAATTCTTTAAGTAGTTTCTGATTTTCATCACATAGTTACATATTGAACAATTGTCACAGCAAAAGTCCATTTTGAATCAGTTGCCTGTATTGTAACTTTAAAAGGTTCTACATTAAAGTTATTTTTCCCATATGACCTTTTGATTTGAACTAAGGCTATATTTGAAAAAGTATTTAAGGCTAAAGGTATAGAAAGGATTTCTTCTTTCAGAAAAAGAGTACACAAAGCAATATTTGTCCATTTCTTACTACCATTTTGTCTATTGTTTCTAACTTGTCATTAGAGAATTAAAATGCGAGTGGCTCTCCTCTCCTGCTTTTCCTCCTCCTTTCACATAAAAACCCAAAGGGCATTAGAGAATTTCTGGTCCGGTTTGTGAGTAGAAAAAATTCTAAGCCTAAAGCACATTAGCAGAAATTACTAAGAAAGATGGAATAAGACTGAGAGACAAAAATTTTCATAGTTAAAAATGGGCATTTCCAGTAACTTTAAAAAAAATCTTTGTTGTTACTTGCACAATTCCTGTACAAATATTATCAAATGAAAGTTTAATTTTATTTTGGTAGTTCAGTTGTCTGATTTATCATTTAATACCACATGAAATTTTAATTTCTTCAAATTATAAAAATAATATTATAAATAAAATATAAAAGTAGGTATTATATCATCCAAGACACAAAATGTCTTTTCTCTGCAGATAATAAAGCAATCAAGCTGCTGCTTATGGTTGAAATTTGATTTGGTCTCAGGAACTATTAATATAAACACTAAAATGTGTTTATAACTTGGATATCAAAACAACAGTTGTACTCAACACAGAGATTCTAAGCAGTGTCAGCCATGGGATTTTGCAAATCTATACAAGGCATCCGAGCCCTGTGGGTGAAGAATGGGGCAAAGGAGACTATCATCACACTGGTCAAAACAGAGGGGCCCAGCCAAAGCCATGGTTTTAGCAGTGCTCCCTCTGCCACTTGCTGGTGCCCTCCCTGTGTACCCAGGGGTGAGCTTCCTCTCAGTCCTCATAAATTTCTTTTACCTGCCTGCCTGTCACCCACATGTGTACTTTGTAGTCCTGAAGGCCACTAGAAACCAGTCATAGTGAAAATTACTCTCTCTGCAGTAACACTAACAACACGTGACAAAAATGGCTTATCTGCATCTTTGTATGGTAAAAGAAAAAATGTTATTTTAATTAATCAGTATCACAAGACCTTTGTCTTGTACCGTGCAAAGAAACACCTCTGTCCTGCTACAATACTAAACAAGCAGCAGGAAACCATTCATTTTTAACAATATTCCTAAAGATTGGCATTATTTTGTAATTAGCAGTGAAGTTTCTTTCCCTTGAGCTGATAGGGTTGTACTGAATTTTCTCTGTTTACATTTATTTCAGGTTTGCTTTTTGTTTTTGTTCTTCTGAGCAAGGAAAATAAAGAGCATAAGAGGAAGTAAAAGACATTTTAGTTGAACTTTCAAACAAAACTGTACCAGTATACATACATATATAATACAATTATTGCTTGCAGTTAATGCCTACAATCTGTAAAATTGCAGTCTCTGTGCTTGGCATTGCAGGCAGAAAACAAAATGTGCTTTGCTCCAGAGAGCTTTTGATACATAGTGCCTCAGCTTTCAGGTGAATTGCAGTATGTAAGTCATCAGAGTTGACAAAATGTCTGTGAGAGAGGCTTTTCCTGCTCTTACCAGCATTTCTTAACTGTTAGGTCTTCCACAAAAGAGAGTGTCGAAGCAGGAAAACCACTTTTGTTGATTAGGACAAAATCTGTTGTAGGGTCTGTATGCCTATTGATTTCATTTAGGGTCATCTGAAGGCCAAATCTGGCCCTTTGCGTATTACAGCATTAAATAACATTATGTTGATGAAGAATAAGGGTTTAAATATCTTTCCTATACAGACTCTGAATAAATTTTAAGGACACCTAAATAAATTCTTTCATTTGTATTGACAGGACTTTGGGTGAGCACCTGGCTTACTCAGTTTTTAAAAGCAAACTGAATTCAAGTATCATCCAATTGAAGAGATTGAAGACAGGGCTATACTGAGAATCTGACCCAGGTTTTTTTTTCCTGTGGAAACTGCCAAATCTTGTGAACAAAAGTGAGTAGCCTATGTTGAAAGGTTAGTAAGGTGCCACATAGTGCTATTTCTCACTGATATTCACAGAAGCAATCTTTTAATCAGAAACACAGCCACTGACCAAACAATACAATAAGAGGCATGTTAATAAATACCAGAGGACCACGTGACCTTTCCGTTGCTCAGTGCTGCTTAGAAAGCAGCAGCCATGTGAAACACAGGCTGCGCTGAGCACTGAAAATTGCCGTGTAAAATTATATGCTTCCAGCTGTTATTTCTGCTACTCTCTTAGAAAAGGGGACAGATGTCATTTCCAGTGTGCATCACCACCTCCTCTGCATTCTTGAATTCTTTAAGAAAGGACAAGGATGGAAGGAAGGGGCTCATTAAGAAGCCCATTATAACAGTTTTACTGTCCATTTTGTAACTTGAGCACTTTTGCTGTTTTCACCTGGGGAAAGAAATGTGCTAACCTTACAGAGAAAGCCACCTGGGCTAGAACAGCAGCTAGCTATTAATTTCAAACAGCTGCTACTAACCTAGTTGAGTAAAATTAAATCAAAACAGCCATTTATGCATTCTTGACAGCAAGGATACTTTACTGCCTGTTGTCTTTCTGCTCTCTAATAAAGAGGAGATCATGTTTTTACTCTGTAACAACCCATGCCCTTCCTAGGGTACCAAGGGACATTTCAGGGTGGAGGTGGACCTTGACTGCCAGTGTGCCTGGGAGTGCACCCCTTCACAGAGGTGAGTCTTTCTTCCTACCCAGTAGGACTTTGAGGGTTCATTCTTGGCTGGTCCTTTAGTTTTTCTCCCTTCTCCCATTCCAAGTTGTTTCCCATCTTGCTGCTATTCTCTGCCTGATCTTTCCGGCATACCCTAGAGGGGGCTGCCGCACTGTTGGTCTCTGCAGTGGTCGGCTGCTAATCTGGGTGCTGAGCCAGTCCCATCAGCATCGTCAGACTCCCGCTCTCTCCCGTGGCACACACTTCATACATACACCTGCACACAGAGGTGCAGCATTCATCCCCAGCTGGCTTCTAGTGGCCCATTTGAAGACCATTTCGGTAATGAGAGTGTGTAAAACAAGGGACAGTAACTTTATCAATCAACATTTACACGGATAAACTGCTCCTTATAAACCAGTGATCATGCCTAAAAGGGTGAGCAGCCTATGTGAAAGAATATGCGTTCACATTACATGGGGCTCCAACTGTGTTTCCTAACTAAAAAATGGAACAAATACTGTAAATAGTATGAAAGCAATCACCATGATGGCTCCTTGCTACAAGTCTATCCCATGCTCTGGGCACCTTGCTGTCAACAGGGAATGTCATTTCTTACGGCATGTCAAAAAATAGCGATGATTCAGTTTGCAGATTACTAGTTGTTGTGGTTGTAAATCAGTTGTCATGCAAATGTCTAGTTTAGTTTATTATGTTTATGAAAGCAGCTACTTTTTCGTTAATCTCTGGGGCTGTGTTTTGAAGATGAGGCATTCTTTCCAAAAAAGCTTATAACTGGAAATACTTAGCAGGTGTGTAGCAAGCATAGAAAGCCTCATCCTATGCTGTTCACTGGGTGTTCAGAAGAGTTCAGTATTTCATGTCCAGACTTCTATACAGACATATCAGTTCAATGCAAATAACAAATTATGCAAACACATGCCACCACCTCTTAAAAAATCCATTTTCCACAGAAGCATTCCAATGCCAATGAATATACCTTTTCAAATCCTCTGGGTCAGGCACCAAAACATGTCATTAGTTGCATCTGATATCTTTGATTCAGGACCTTTTTGGGGAATATGGCTTATTATGTTCCTTGAAACTACATTAGTTGCTCCAGTTGTGATACACAGGAAGGAAGCAGGATAAATCACAGCAAGTGATGACACACACACACATTGAAGAAGCATGTATTCATGTGCTTTCAAAAAAATGATGAGAAAAAGTTTTCAGTCATACACAGCACTTCAAAAATCTTGTGATGTAGAAGCCAGTAACTGTGTGTCTAATGCTGGAAAATCTGGCACTATTTATTCCAAGATGCATTGTTTTACGGTTGCCAAGTATATGCAACTGAATCTTCTCTATACTGCTCTACCTCCTGTGTCATCTTCACAAGACTAGTGGGATCAAGAACAGGTCAGTCAGCATCACCTGAACTCCTGTTTTCCATTGATTATCCTTGACGTAGAGTCTTACCTCTTGTTGTCACTAAGGATCAAGGAATTGTTCTCTGAAATGCAATCAACCATCCATGTTCCTGAACCACAGATCCAGTAAGAACCACTGGTTGGAAAATGCTCATTGTAATGGAAACAAAGAAATTTTAAGAGATGGGAAATAAAAGTATTAAAACTTTGTGCAAAAATATTCTTTGGAATCCAAATATATGCTATTTAATCAAACTCATAATTATTTCTTCCTAATGGAGGTTCACTTTAATTGCTTTCCCCTCTGGCAACAGCTTTGAACAGCATGTAAAATTTTTTCATGTACGGTATAGGAGTATATAAACTGGGGAAATGGCAAGCTCCCTGACTGTGCAGGTCCAGCTCAGTGTTCTCTGGAACAGTGGCAGCATAGTCTACATGTTACGTGGTGATGCCGTAGTAAAATATTCAGACTAAGTGTTTCCCAGACAAATAAAAGAAAATATGCAATGAGCAGAAGAAAAATATAGGTGGAAAAGGATGTTTTTTTCCTGAAGTACTGAATCTCAGCTGTACAGTTTGACTCTGCCCTGACCAACACCCACTCCATTCTTACTGGAATCACTGGGCTGTTTTGTCAGGCCAGAGTGAGACACTATTTTTTATTGTGCAGTAAAAAGTACTTATTTTCCCTTTTTAAACTCTTTTTAAAACCTCAAAATGCAGAGGGGAACCTTAACTCAGCTTTGCCTCTCCCACAACTTAAGTGGTAGAGCTACTGCTGTGTTTGTACTTCAGGAGAGGAAAATAAAGCTAAGGCTGAGAAAATTTGAACCAGTAATGTAACAAGTGTTTGATAAAGGGCTGTCCTTGGACGGGTGCACCAGCTTCCTAAAGGGAGCTCTGGGTACCCTTCAACAGCAAAAATTGTATCTTGATGTTACACACGTAATTTAATATTGTTCTATTTTATTTTATACACACACACAATCACTGCAGGGGGTGGAATGGTGGGTTTTACCTTCCTGGGTATCAGATAATAGATAACCAAAGCTGCTGTTTCATTAAAGTAGTCTTGACCAGTGTTACTTCAAACACAAAGCACATGACATCTGGCCACATGCTTAAAAGAATTTTCTTTATTTACCACTAAGCCAATTAGGCACAGGGTGGTTTGGTGATCATTGACCAGCATCATGACACTTCTAGGGAATCTTTATGTGATTTTAAACATACCATGCACTTCACTTGCCTGTATCATATTCTCATATCTGTATGTGGAGAATAAAAGATACTTCCGAATCACATGGTCATAACTATGCTAATGGATAGGTATACCTATAAATTGCAAAACCTCCATTTACTGTGACACATTGAAGAAACTGGCTAATTTTTTAGTTTGTCAGAGACTTGTCACAGCAATCCTAAAATGTGCATTAAACTCACCAGGTGAACCTCATTTGTATGTGTCAACTTTTTCATTGAGGTGGATGTTTCTTTGGAAGGGCTGCCCCTAACTGTAAATATTAGTGGGGCAGTGGAATTAATGACATACAGCTTGCTTCTCTGCCTGCATTTTAAAGACTCCAAGAAAAGACTGCCTGCCTGTTAATAGAAACAAAGCTGTGTTGGACAGAAAGGCCTTAGAAATGTAAAGCCTAAAGATTATAGATGGCACTGTAAATGTATTAAAGACACATAAAACTCCTGGTGTTATAGTCTTTGCTGCTAAGTGATACTACAAAACTACAGTCCTTTAACCTTGCCCATTGCTGTTGCACAGCAAATCTGAGCAGTTTTCCTCCTCTCACCAGATAGAAGTTTTTAGTTAGCATATATCTTTCTGAATGTCCAGCTACCTAAAGGTTTTAGAAAGTTGAACCTTTGATGTACTTCGTATAGATAAGGAAATATATATTATAATATATTAGGCATATAGTGCTGTATTTCTGTCAGTGTGAAAGTTATTTCATCTCTAGCTTCATCCAGTTTACCCTCATCAGCTTTTCAACTGGTAATGGCATTGCAGGAAGTCATTGATGAGCTGACAGTATTTTTTGATGCAGTGACATGCCATTTGCTCTGTCTGTGTAGTGAAGGTCTGTGCTCATAAATGTTAAAGAATTACCAACAAAAGAAAGCAACTCCCCTCATTACTCACAGAGAAGACACAATGCAGACCTACAATACAAAATATCTGTTCTGCTTTATCTTTCACTGAACTTTGACAGAAGTCCATACATGTGTGGTCAAAGCCAGGAGGGGCAAGGAGAGAAGGCAGCAGTAACACATAGATGTGAAATGTAAATCTTTACATAGAAATGATGCTGTAAAACCACGGTAAGCAGTTAGGGTTGCCTAGGTAATCTGCTCCTAGTCTTTCATGATTTAGATACAGTTCTTTCTTACTACATCAAAACTTTTGGCCGTTAGCCAATAGTTGTTATAGTCTGTCACTGAACAAAGACATACTCCAGCACAAGAATATTTCCCATCAACTTCCATGTTGTTGTGCAGGCAAATAAAATTACAGTGGTCAGAACAATTGTTAACATCAAAGATACATAAAGGCAAATTTTATGAATCAGGACTCTAATAAAAGAAAAAAGATAAAGTCAAAAATAGCTAACAAAAAGATAGCTCCATAAAAGTCTTTGTAAATTAAATGTAGAACAGATTATGCAGTGCATCATGAAGAAATAGCTTCTGGAAACAAGTATGCATGAAATACAGCATCCGTTTCAGTGGATAAACTGCTTAAATAAGACAAACGGCACCTGGTAACAGATGAATTATAATGACGGTTCCAAGAGGGTTTTTTTTAAGATATGTGAAGATATTTTTGTACAGCTGTGACTTCAGGAAAGATGTTAGATGTTTCAAAAACAGACCAGTCTTCACAGACTGCCATATGAAATGGCTAAAAAGACACTGTAAAAATCTTTCAGAGAGTCTATGACATACAAAGATGATGGGACTATAAGCTTCTCTTGCACATATACAATAAGTCCTTCTGTTCTCTTACATTTCTCGTAATTATTTTGTGCTTCTAGATTAAGGCATGCGTGGTGCAACAAGATATCTGAAAACATTAAATTCTCATGAGAATTCATCAGGTAAATAGCCTCTGAAGTTAAAGCTCTGATTTCTAGTAGGCTGCAGAATTCCACCTTATGTGCTTTTCCCATGAAAAAATGTTGGTGCAGCAGGCTTTGAACCATTGAACATGTGAATAAGTGATGTTTCGAAATAATCTAGTCCTGAAATTCAGTTAAACAATTGTTCCCATATTTGCTGACAATGTTAGGGAAATCATTTGGCTTCCGACCCCTAGTAAGTCTAGTCAACCAACTCTGCTGTGCTTACCCATGCAGCATTATCTGCTGTCCTCAACATGTCCATTAATATGTTTTGATAATATATATAGACTAGTTCGATAAAACAGGCTGTGCATGGAGATTAGGGGCAGATATTGAGTTCTTGTATGACTGAGGGGTTTAGTTTTTACTGATTAAAGCTGGTGAGGTTTATTTTTGAATGCTCCTTACCCTCCATTACTTGGAAATTTGTGTCTACTGCAGTAGTTGATTTGATTGGAAAATCACATCATTCTCCTCTGAGGGGAATGTTTAATGTTCTTAGTCCAGACAGTTTTCTTCAGTTCCTTGGTGAGTATTTGTCACTCTTAGTGCTGTGATGATCTTTACCTTTGATTGCCACATGAAAGGATTTTATTTTTTAAATTCAGATTAAATGAGCACACACTGAATTACATGGTAAAAAAAAATTATAATGCAGATGATATTTCATACAAATTTAAGATTTTTCTCCAATTCTTACATTATTTAGTTCATAAAAGATCCTACTCAGTTCACTTTCAGTATTCCTGATCTTTTCCATAAATAAGAGAAGGATTAGGCTCCTAAGATTAAATCATCTAACCACACGCCTGGCTCAGTGCAAGCTACTCATATATTTACAGACCACAATTGTTCTTAAAATGTTATAAAAAGAGCTTTGTCTGTAAAGATTCAAGTCCACGCATGGATTTGAATTTTGAGTTGCCAGCCATCGTGAATGCAAACTAGAATCTCAGTAGATCCCACCAGGTGTAAACGCAGGGGAAAAAATATTTCATTTTTTCACCTGTTTCTCTGATAGTGAAAATATTTCCTCTTAGCTCGAAAGAAGAATACTCTCTGTCTTGTTTCACTGCTTCCTGTATTTCTACCATTTTGAAACTGTTTAATCCATCAAGTAGAAATGGCTGCTCTTTGCATAGTGAGCTGCAGTGCTGAGAAATTTAATATGGAACATGATAGCCTACTAGTTATTAATATTATAGTTTCTTCCAGTATTTTACTGGTTGCTTATAAATACATTTTTGTTAGAACATAATAGTGTATTCATGGTCATGGCTGTATACAGGTAGGAGTTGTTCACTTTTCTCAAATATTTGCAAGAAACATAAACAAAACCCATATGTTTCAAATATTTAACTGGATACCTTTTTCCACTTCCGTGCATGTGTTGCAGCCATTTGAGCCCTGTTCTGTTTCAAAAATTCTACCACTTATCCTCGTGTTTTATGACATATTCTTTATCTAAATCTGTACTTAAAATGAGTTTCGTACTCTAAGATTTTTTTCCTCAGCACTGACCTTCAATTATTCTCCATCTCTGTGATTGTCACACAAAGAATATCAATTCCAGCTTTCAAACAGATCATTAGGTGTTTTTGTGCTGTAATCCTTGCTGTTTGGCTGCGCTGTTAATTCCTATTAACTTGGTGAACTTGGGGGTAAATACTTTGTGTGTTTTCTATGGAGTCCCTGTTGTGACTGAGTGGCTGTTCCTCCACATGGCACCTTCACTAGTGTTTTGATATCAAAACACTCATGCTAAGAAAGAAGGGTTTCTTCACTGCTTAAATACCTTGCTGGTTCAACATTTCAAAGTATGCTTTGTGATGTCCAGACATTGTCATTAATTGCTAGCACAAGAGATGGGCCAAAACCCAAAACCCTTGAATCCAACTCCTCTACTGCCTCCACACCCCTT
The DNA here is from genome assembly GCF_023638135.1 of Falco biarmicus. Classification (NCBI taxonomy): domain Eukaryota; kingdom Metazoa; phylum Chordata; class Aves; order Falconiformes; family Falconidae; genus Falco; species Falco biarmicus. The sequence continues at coordinate 49,548,229 of NC_079311.1, read as the reverse complement.
GTCTTTTGGAAACTTTGGAAAGCTGAATCCAGACACAGAGCCAAGTATTGCAAATTAGCCAAACCCCAATCCCACCTCCCCCACTTTAGGGGTTTTCCAGATCTTGATCCAAAATGTATTTCCTAGTCTTCTATTCTTCCTCGTTTCTTTGTAAGATTCTTAAAACTTGCATATTCTTTCCTTGATGATGTTTTGGCAGTTTCACCTAATTACTTTTAGGTTTGCTCACAATGGTCTAAGCCTGCCTGTAGAATCTCAATATTGATAAGAAGAAAAGGAAGGTGGAATCAAATCCCATCTGCATTGCAAAGGCTAAAGAGCAATTTAAAGGATTACCCTATGCTCTACTGCCATAGAATGAAAATGAGACAAAAGTCTCTTAAGTTAAGAGACCCAAAGAGGTTGAAAAGTGTGTGCGTTTTTTTCATTTGGTTTGGTTTTGTTTCTTCAGTAATGTAATTTATAACTCATAAAGCTCCAACCAACTTCCAGCTGGGCTGGTTTACAAAAGTATAGGCTCTGTTCTTGCACTATTCAAAAGGAGAATCATCAACCGCAAGTGTTGCTGTGTAATATCTCTAAAATCACAAGCCTGACAGCTCAAATTATGAGACTTTCAATAACTGCATGCAAACCTGTTTGCATCTGCTGTTGGTATCCAAGCCTTTAAAGATCATGTTTTCTGGTTGTTTTTTTTTTGCCGAAAGTGAGCTAGGAACATTTATGAAAAGTGTAACAACTCATATATTGGCCTGACATCTGAAGCTGGGCCTGTGAGTTAAAAATCTAGTAATGACTATGAAACTGGTCATGGATTTGCAAACGTTGTCAGTACAGAACAGGTCTAAGTCCGTTGCAAGATCTGAATGTGTTCTGTAAGCTAATGGAATTGCTCTGCAGTTGACATCAATTTATTGACATACTGCTCGCAGTGTATTTCTTATTGCCATACTTAGTTAAAAGAGATTTACTTTAGCAAGATTTCTCATGGAACAAACCGACATATTGGTCAGTGTAGCCAAGGCTGCTAGCCTGCGTCTTCTGAAATCTTGTAAAATTCTGTGCTCTGTCAGTGACTTCATGTAAAATCAAAGGCAAGTTAGTTAATCTCCCTGTATCTATGTTGCCCTCTTTGTAAAATATTAAAAACTGTATTTCCTGTATTTTGTTGGCTGTTTACAGAGTATGGCTTGTAAACAACAGAGGAAGCTGAGATACAGTACTAGCTGAGAAGCAAGAGGCGTGGAAAGACTGGAGATAAATAAATTACACAGGCTTCTGAAAGTAGACTTGGAAAGAAGCATGCAGCAGTGCAAAAACTGGGGAAACAGTCTTCTGTGAGGAAAAGAATTGGAAGGTTCACTTTCCAGAAAGAGTTTGAGTGTCCCAGAGTCATGTGTGAGCCCACTCACAGACAGGCACTGGGACGACACTAAAACTAGGGTACATCTTAGTCTGCCCACAGGGAGCATGTCCAAAGATGAGGAGAGATATTAAGAGTATGTAACTGGCACCCTAGGACAGGAACAAGCCTGAGGGATAAAGTGTTGGAATAATGATGGATAGCTGCCTGTCTGTCTTGCCTGGGATTCTCTATCAAAATAGGAGGAGGAAGCAATGTTGTATCTAACGTTGCAGAATTCCCCAATTATGCTGTTGCAATTCAGATCTCAGGCATTTCAATTTAAGATGTTGGGCTCATCTGCTAAATTACCACACCTTTCCGATGACAAAATGTGAATACAATGTTAAATTGTTGTGAAAAACACTGCAAAAGTCTATAAACTTTTAGATATTTTGGTGACATTTTGGTTTAGATTTTTCTGATGCCAACAATGGAGGGCTGTTACTGAAACACAACAGTTATCTTAATTCGTAAGCTAAATGGTGACAGTCTAAGGTGGGAATGGGGAGGATGTCTTTGTAGCTCATTGCTTCAATAAGTGCAGTTAAATTTATAAAAAGAAACAGTTCTCACATATGCATTCACTCCATCTCTTCCCACAATTCCCACAGAGAGAGCAACTGTTCAGCTTCAATTTTGAAAGCTCAGAATGTTTCATGTGAATGCATCTCATCAGTCTGATTTCTGTCCAGCTAAACAAAACTGATTAAGCAGTATTATCTACCATCTCTTTCTTGAGATTTCTCACATTAGATATAGAGGTTCAAGTGGATGCCAGAGAGGTGGCAGCACATGAGTTCTGAGGTGACATCATTGCACCCCAGTGCTTGTGACAACGAGTCTCTCTTACAGGTCGAAGACTGGATGAGTCTAAAGGCTGAACTATCTATCTATTGTCCTGCTAGCAGTGAATGAGTATGTTCATATGCCTCAGAGCTATGTTGTTCCTGCTATTGAACATCTGAATTTTATCTCCAGTCAGAGGTTGAGGTAGAAGTTTTGTATGCATCAGAACTTTAACCTTTGATGAAAGTGGTTTTGTAATCACAGGTCATGTACACCTGGGTGAGCTTCATTTTGACAGTCCATGACACTGCAGTCTTCATAACTTTCATTCTAGTTTCTTTCATATCTACTGAAGGCACACACACGTGTAAATGCTAATCCTATCTAAAGCTCCTTATAAAGCACTGGCTCCCTCCTGCTTCTCACTTTGCATATTTGCACAAGCTTCCAGGTTCCCAGAAATCAATCCAGGCTTATAAGAGAAAAAATACCTAAGAATAACTGTTAACTGAAAAAGTGAAAAGAAATTTAAAAATTGTGTTGCTACAGACCTGATGGCAAAAGAGAGGTCCAACCTTCAGGAAGAGACAGGTGGCTTCTGAGTGAAAATGGTAACTTATTCTCCCCAGGGAGATCAGCTCCAAAGTTGAATTCACTCTTTCCTGCTATAAAGCATATTGATGTTAATGGTTTTCTTCTGCCTGCACGCGTGTTTTTCAAATTAAGTATTGTTAAATCTGTAGAGCTTAAAATACTGCTTCAGACACCCTCCTTTGCTTCTACTTCAATGTCATATAATCTGCCATAGGTGTACAGTGCTGATAAGCTGCCCTGCTTCTCACAAACAGATGCAAACCAATTTAATTTAAATATCTGGCAGAGGTAAAGGAGAACTGCAACTAATGACCAGTGCAGGAAGTGGAAGGGGTAATTTTCAGGACATGGAGTACTTTGTATCGGTGCATTCACTATCCCTGAAGACAGTGAAAGGATTATGTTTGTAATATCAGCGTTTGGAGGTGACATATTTACATGTGTATAAAGTGTTACTGAATGCAATAATCCTGGGCACACCAATCTCTAGTATCTATTTTGCAAATGATATTAAAGGACTCAGGACTTCATCTGTGGCATTACAACTTTGCTGAGAACAACCTTTGTCTCACTGGTGAAAGAAAGTGCTGGGCACAGTAGGCACAGCTATAACTTCTGCTGCAGGTAGAAGTGTCTTATTGCTCTGCATTCTCGCATTGAGGTGCATGGCAGAGACAGTTTGGAAATGAACAAGGCCTGAGATTTTGCACCTTTCAGACAGTGTTACCTTGTTTAGGGCATCTTCTCCTTCCTACTACAGGCTTTATTTTTCAGTATGTATGCAACGCAAAAAGAAATATCCCTCCCCCCCCCAAACTAGTGTTCCCTATCTAGAATGACCTTTCAGCGAGATAAATAAATGAACTCCATAAAAGGTAGATATATGCAGTATAACAAAACTCCAGGCATGAACAGCAGGATATGGCGATGTTCAGCTCCAGAACGCTTCCAGGCACTTCATGCCTTAAAGTAATTTTTCAGTAAAGCTTCGCTTCTTTTTCAGTTCTTTTTTATTTTTTCAGTTAGGGGTAATTCAAATGAGCCTTTAGCTAGATGCAACACTGCTCTGTAGAATTGGCAGATATTGGGCATGACTCCTCATTAGAGCTCTATGCAAGAATTTGAGTAGACCTTCCCTTTGGACTTGATTCATGTGAGTTTCCATTCCTTGAATTTCACTTTGATTTCCAGGTTCAAATATGTGCAGAAAACTGAAAGCCAAACTTTTGGAAGTACGACATTCATGTGGTTTCACGAAAAAAATATTGGGTTTGCATGAGTTTGTTGTGAAAAAAAATAATTAAGCTGTATTTTAGAATCTGGAGTGAATCTTAGATGTGCAACAAAATATCAGGAATGGTGAATTTCATACAATTCACAGTGCTATTGTGAACGTCTTGCTGCTCTGCTACTGATTAAACACATATCTTGAATAAACAAAGTCTTTATAGCTAAATCACCTTTTCAACATATCTGAACATTGCAGGCCGCATAATTTGGTAACATTACCACAAGATCTTTAACTCACTACAAGAAAGACATTGAGATACTGGAACATATCCAAAGAAGAGCAACAAAGCTGGTAAAGAGCCTAGGGAGCAACTCTTATAAGGAGCAGCTGAGGGAACTGGGGCTGTTTAGTCCGGATTAAAGGAGGCTCACAAGAGACCTTGTCACTCTTTACAACTACCTAAAAAGAGGTTGCAATGAGGTGGGTGTCAGTCCCTTTTCCCAGGTAATAAATAATAGGATAAGAGGAAGTGGCATCAAGTTGTGCCGGGGAGGTTTAGGTTGGATATTAGGAAAAAATTTCTTCACCGAAAGGGTTATCAAGCATTTGAACAGGCTGCCCAGGGAAGTGGTTGAGTGGCTGTCCTTGGTGGTATTTAAGACATATAGATTGTGGCACTTAGAGACATGGTTCAGTGGTGGCCTTGGCAATGTCAGGTTAGCAGCTGGAACTCGATGATTATAAAGATCTTTTCTAACCTAAATGATGTTATGATTCTATGCTTCTGTTCTATGATTCCTTCTCTTGTCATCATTCTCCACACAAGGTGCCCATCAACTGCAATGGGATGTCCATGAGCAGGACAATGGCAGGATACGTGGAATCCAAGTATAATCCGGTTATTCCACTTTAGATGATTTAGTTGCTTATTGAGACCTCTGTACTGATAAGAACAATCTCTAAAACTTCCTTTTAAAACACACGTCTTCTAAAGTTGAACAAGAAATGTCCAAAATCAGGAATTCTAAAATAGGCTTATGTAGCATTAGTGCAATATATCCAGTTTAAAGTTGGGCTAAGAGATAGAAAGAAAAAAAAAAAGAAAAAAACCAACCATATAGTTATGAAAATGTCCTTCTCAGTTGTTTCATGCATTGTAAGCTATGTAATTATAACTGCAGCAGCTTAGTTCTTAAAAATAAAGCAGTTATCATTTCATCTATTACATACTACAAATGTTGCTATTTACCATAAAAATCTGGCATTGAGAATTTAATGTACAGGAATTCCAGAAGCTATCTGTAAATACTTCTCCTATGATGCTAGTCTTCTTGAGTACAGGAGAAAACAGCAGCGGCCAAAAGATGTATGGAAAACATCCTGTTGTGCAACTCTCAGGTGTATATTGCTGGTGAAACAAAGGATTTGTGGGTTTTCTGTGGTGGAGATGGTGTTACTTACGAAACGTACACTAGACTTCTAGTTGATCTATATATTTAGTTTCCTGAGTTTTCAAGGGCAATATGAGAAGTTGTAAATTCTGCCATGATGGCATTCTGTGGTGATTTCCCCACTTCTGAGCCAGGGGATGATGCAAAGTGGTCCATTCTTCCCCTGTCCTCCAGGAAATGGTCTCTGAAGTTGCTGTGTGAGGGGATTTGGACACACAAAAGACTCACTGGTGTAGAGGAATCTTGGTAGCCATTTTAGCCCTTTTCTCACTCCTATGTTCAGTCCACCTCGCTGGTTTTACATTGCAGCCCCTTCCCACTGAATCTTTTCAGTCTTCCTGCCTGTTTCACTTCCCATCAAGCCCAAAGGTCCTCAACCAAGCTACTGCTGCCCAATGCAACATGAAGCCTGTTTCTCCCACTGTTCCTAATTACTTCCATTTCTTGTTCCAGATTTCCCTCTTCAGCTTAATTTCCCACACCCAGCTCTGTCTAATTTATGTCTTTTCTATTTTGGCCTTCAGATGTCTTCAATGTTTATGTTTCTGCTACTGTTATGCCAAGCCAGACCCTCTTCTTGCTCCTATCTGACTTCTCAACATCTGTAACTCTTTTTTTGCCCTCTCAGTTCCTTCTCTCTTGCAAACTCTGTATCATTGTCCATCTGCTAGTCCAGCTTTTCCTCCAGCCTGTTTTTCGTTTCTACTGATGTGCAGTTTTCCTAAATAGTCTGTTGTCTACACTTGCTCCTTTTTCCTTTCTGTCCCCAGTCCTGGTGCCTTTGGCAGAGTTTCCCTTTTCCACTGCTAGCTTCTGATTTTAGTCACTTTTAAGGCTCATTGCTAGCATACTGCTATCCACCCCTAACACACACGTACCTTGCTTTTGTCCTTTATTGTCTGAGCTTACCAAGGTACCACAGCAAAGAGCTTAGGGAAGACGGGGTTTTCTACATATTCATCTGAATGTAGCATGCCATGCAACATTGTAATACTGTGATTGCAAGAGATGTATAGCTCAGCCCCATGCGGGAGAATGCCTTCTGCATTGAGAAAGAGTTCTTGGATCCAGTTTGCACTTTCTACTGCAGAAAATAAAAGACAGGCAAAAAAAAAACCAACCAACCAAACAAAAACCCACAAACAAACAAACAAACAAACAAAAAACAAAAACCCACAAAACAAAAACAACCACACTGAACACTGGAGACTTCAGGCAATGCAAGGGCATAGGCATAGGCATGCAAACTGGATGAACCCTGAACAGAGTGAGAGCAGTGATTTGAAACTTCTGTCAACTTAATACTTACAAGTCAGAGTTCCCAGCTTTCCTGAGGAACTCTTGCCTTTCTGTGCAAAATTCTTCCTCCCGTATGCTCACTTTCCTTCTAATGCAGAATAGGATATTTTTTAAATTCCCCCCAAAGAGAAAAGTAGTGACAGAAAGACAGTCACACTGCTAGAAACACTCCTGCTTTGCAGTTTGGGAGCAGAGTCAGACTCCTTTATCGCTGAACAAATGGTGTAAAAGGGTTCCAAGAGAGCATTTTTCCGTAAAGAATACAAGGCTTTACTGAAATGTACATTCTCCCTGGAGGATTTCAGCATTTTCCAATTGGTGCCTTTCATGGCATGTGTTATGTATTGACACAGATTAAGTTTCCCTCCTGTCTGGAACAATGCACACTCAGGAGGAGAGCTACTGACCTAGCAATAAGCGTGAACAGTTCATGGCAAGTGGTGGAGCAGAGCTCCTGGAGGACGGCTAGCTGAAGGCAGAGCGCTCCCTTCAGCTGTGCCATTCCAATTCTCTCCTCCTCCTTCTCCTCCTCCTCCTTTCTCTTTTTTCCCTTCCCCTCTGTCTTTCACTGTTACACTTTCCCTAGACCCCTTGGCTTTGTTGAGCTGCATGTCTGACTAGCAGGAGGGGATTGGCTGCCCGCCGGCTCAGGGAGCGCTTCCCGCAGCTCACCCCAACCCACCCACCCACGCCTGGGTCAGGAAATGTGAGCAGAGCTGATGGAGGCGGAGAAGCGGGGCTGAAGGTTTGCACCAGCGCTGGATGTGACAGCAGGCAGCTGAGAGCTTCGCAGCTTGCGCAGTGTCCAACCCAGGTCCGGCACAGACCTGACCATGGAGGGCTGCCACTGGACAGTTGCTGGCACCCTGCTTCTGGTTTCCCTCATCCTGGTAAATGCCATTTCTTTCCTGCAAATACGTGTAGCTTGTAGCTGATATTGTATCTATGTGTATATATGCGGGTGGGTGTGTTTTTAAGATTGCAGTTACGATTTTGTTTTGAACAAATTATATAAATCTTACCCTCTGTAAAGTATTAAAGGCTTGGAGCTGTGATATTGTGGATTGCTGCAGGTAGGACCAAGAAGCTGATATTGGCATCACTTCTATAAACTTAGAGAGCAATGACCTGTGAATGGTGATTTAACTGCTTGATATTTAGAGAAGAGCTGTTTCTCCCCACACTGTAATGTACCTGAAATGCTCTTCCTTCCTAAAACAAACCAACAAAAAAACCCCAAGCCCACAAACAAAGAAAAAAACCCACAGAACAGAAAAAATGTTTTTCAATTGCGCACATGCACAGAAACCAGGCACTGAACTTTTTCCTACAGCCAGTTTAAATAAGCTTTCATTACTGCTGTAACTCATTATTGAGACAAGTTTATACCAACTTTTGGAAGATATGTTATGTGATATCTGGTATACTTCAGGGCTGTAAAGCTGATTGTTACTGTATGACTTCCCCTGATTATCTTGATAGGATGCTCTACAGCTGAGTGCCATAACTCTGCTGTTTGGTTGAGATTAAATATTCCATTTTGACTCCTACTTGATTTTATAAGCTGTATGTTTGCTATCAGAAAACCTGCAATAAGATTATTATTATGCACGCACTTTTGATACCATAGTCTTGGCATACACATGTTGTCTGTTTTCTGAATATTTGACTTAATGAAGTTATTCAAATAGCAAAGAACTTACAGAAATATACGAACTTCATAGCAGCTTGTGTCTTCTTATTTATCTGTATAACTTATTTATTAAATATATCTTATTTATCTGTATAATCTATGGTAATAATTATGAATTAATCTTAACACATTTTTTTGTAACCACAAGGGGACCTAAACAGTAGGATAATTCTATTCAAAATACTTAATAAAAATAATTCTATGATTTAAAAAAAACACCTTTTGGATATATAATCAGTAAATACTAATTAATCACTAGAAATAAGAATGCTATCTGGACCAATCTAAAAGTCTTATTTTGTTTAAAGGGCTACTTTCTATCTAAAATACTGCATTCACACAAAATGGCATAAAGTCAGCACAGATTTGCTTTCATTTATAAAAATGAGAAGTTTATAACCTGATGACTGTAATATATTATGATCCAATCCTGCAGTACTAATTTAGGGAAGATCAACAGGAGATATGACTCAACAAGACTGTGTAAGTACTGTAGGATTTGGCCCCGTGTTAAGCTCATACTCATAACATTTGTATTTTACTCTGCTGCCTGTGAATTAAGTTCTCAGTCCCTAATTCATAAAAATAAATAGTGCATGCTGCTGCCAACTATTATGCATTATATTCCATATATACTAGTTTATATTTGTATAACTTACCCTGCCTCAAGAGATTTCCTCTCCACCTCCCATCAAATCTCTTTGTGCCTTAAGAATAGTGATGTGAAGCAAGCTTAACTTTCTTTTTTGAATCAGGCCATTCTTTTGCTCCTTCCACACTCGAGAAAATCTCTCACTTGCTTTCAGCAGGAGATTAGGTAAACATGCAAGGATTTGACCTATAGCTTGGATAGAGATAGAGGTAAGTTGTAGGGTACCTTGGGTATACATGTTACTGGTGTAGTTTATTGCAGCATGAGTTCACACAGGGCATGGTAGGAAGTTCATGGATGTTTCTGAGGGGGGGAAAAAAAAAAGAGATGTTGGATAAGGCCCATGACCTGGCTATTAACCTCCTAAGTATCAGCCTTCGGTCAAGTAGGTGGAATCTGTTTGAAAGCTATGACAATCAGCATTTGGATATGTATGTTCCACCTTGTATCCCTTTAAAACTCCTGTCGCCCACACTGAGCAGCCTGTGGTCATGTCGCACTCTTGGTAACATCAGCAGAAGTTCACAGTTGTAACTAGGTAACAAATACTTACAGGATTACTCTTACAATAATTTATCACATGTTCCTATATTTTCATTAAGAGGCTGGGAAGCAAGGTAGCACCTAAAGTCTATGTTGGGCATCCCTGCCTCAGTAAAGAGGTTGTGTAGCCCAGACACATCCACAGCCTGTGTGCACATGATACTAAGGGGATGGAGAAGCCCACAGGCAGTATCAGCAATAACCTCTCCTGCTCCCCTCGTTAGTCTGCAGATATAGTTGGCTCCAGGTTAGGCCACCTGGAGCGGTGAAACAGTGAGTGTAGCTCACTACACCATTAGGGTTCTTAAACTTCTTCAGAATAAATTGTGATCATTTTCAGTTGAGTGGTGGTTAAGTAAGGTCTGTGGGGTCAGCAGTTTATGTGTTAACTGCCCTAAAACTTGCTCCATACTCAGACATCCAGTTTCCCTGGCATAAACGGGAGTTAGATACTTTCATAGATACTTTTGAGAATCTGAGATGTAACACTAGACGCCTGTCTTGAAAAAGTAATATCAGACTGGAAGTAACTTGAAAAGACAGTTTCTCTCTTTTCAGACTAAGACCGGCTATTTGGAGAATTTTGCTCATTGATTTGTGAACTTTTGCATGCTAAGGAAATATTAGCACACCATTTTTTAAGAGAAACAAAAGAAAGCAGGCATTCTGTTCTGGAGATTTCCCTTTGTATTGGTTTAAAAATAAAAGCCTAACACGAGAAAATCATAGTTGTCTAGCTCAAAGGAAATGTGGCCAAAACCATAACCAGCCAGTGTTCATCCAAACTTGGAAGTCAAATCATGTCAGAAGGGCATTTAATCACATTTGCATTTGTTATTTACATCTTTTCAGCAGCTTTTTTTAGCTCTTTTTCTTGCTGTTGTGGTCCTTACAGAAGTGACACTAGGAATTGTAATAAAGTACATGTGTTTTTCTGCAGGATTTCTTTCTTTTGCTGTGATAATTTGTGCATGGAAAATAGTCAAATACAATAGCCAGTTCCTTCCAGGCTCTTTGGCATTACATTCTCCTATTATCTAACTAGGCCTGTCTTGGATGATCACATGCACAATTAGCCAGTAGAATGAATATAATGTTTCTTGTTTACATCTAAATATACAAAGCTTGACAGTTTTTCCTTTCATGTGTAGATAGGTCTACCTGCTGTTGTATGTCTGCTCCTCTCTTTCTACAATTGTAGCTGTATAGGGAGTGATTTTTCCAGTACAGTGTCCAAACTGCACACACATATTTTCATGCATAGTCATGTATATGTGCAGCCTGGCATTTGATCACATCAGTTGAGTAAGGATGCACTGAAATACGGAGTTCAGCTATACAAAGCTAAGGTTTGTTCACATGACAGTGTACAAAATTTCTCACCATTGTGGTTTGCAGCCAGTGCTGCTGTAGTCCAAATGCCTCACATCTATACAACAAAACAATTTCTTATGTGAAGGTCTAAATGCTGCTAAGTATATATATACTCATCACTTTCTTCCTGCATCCCTCTGAAATTTTGTTTTTGCACTTATTTTATTAACCTCTTCCTTCAGAGATTTCTTGAATTGTATCGTTTATTTGCTCTTTTTCTACCAAGTGCAGACTTGCATGAGCTGAACTAAAGTTGTTGATGGAATTTTTTTCTTTTGGACTTTAGTGAATGAGAATCAGTACTTAGTGTAGGCTGTTGAGTCTCCTTCACCAGTGTCCATAAAGTTAAACATATTTTGTTTTAATGACTTCTGATTTAGGTCTGATAAAAGAATAATTAAAAAAAACCTATGAAACTGAATATGTGGAGAGGCTGAAGATTGGAATATGGTCACCTGTAGTCATGGATCTGTCAGATGGACAAACTCATACACTCAGAAGGTTCATGAGTTAATGTAAAGTCTGAGTAGTCCACATGCCCAGACAAATAGTTCTTTAGAAGAGGGGTATCAATCTCTGTATGACTGAATTTTCACTGAAGCAAACAAAAACTGAATCCCTTGTAACTGTGTTGTTATCCGTCCAACTATAACTTCATGTTTTCTGTTACAGTGTTGTCTTGTCAAATCTGCAGACAGCACTGTTATTTGTATTGCTTTTCATCGCTGTTTTCTTAAGTTTGTAAGGAAAGTCAGATCTCTATGATCAAAAATTACCTGGGAAAAAAAAGGGAAATTGCAGTCTGTTGCCAGACAGGCATGTGTTCTCTCATATAAGAAAGGAAAGCAGAATATCATCCTTACAGAAACAATCAGAAAGCTGAAGGCAGTGAAAAACCAGTGAAAACACATCAACCACTAGATGCTATGGTATCATGATGGGGAACAGGAGAAACAGAAAGAAATTACTTGTTCCAGTCCAAGCCAAGGACATTTATGAAAAAAGTCTTCTTATGTGGTGGACAGCAATCAATTGAAAGCTGGCATGAAACGTGGAATTCCACTAGAATATCATACTCTGATATGAACCACTTCTTCCTAACTGGTGTATAGGAATGGCTAACTTCTGATTTTGGCATCTCTGTCTTTTCATATCAGCAGATGGGCAGTAGGCTTGTCTTAACAGGTTGGCTGACAAGCTTTGGATATTCAAGGTCTTATATCATCCACTAGCATGAACATAAATGTATGTTCAGGCAAAATGGGGGAAGTAAGCAAGAGATACACATTTCATGGAGTGGTAGAAAATCTTCTCTAGGTCCTTAACCTTGTGCAGTGTTGAACACAGATCAATAATGGTCAATGCTTAGTGCAATCTGATCATTTAGATGTCCTTCTATCTCAGGGAATGTAAAACATTTCACTCAGGTCTGAGATTTGCTATTATGCATGCTAAAACTCACTGTACATGTTCAGACCTATTTTTTTAACCAGTCAAAATTTTTCTGTATGCAAAAGGAACAAAGACAGAGGGTTGTCCATTGGGCGTTAAAGATACTAGAAAGATTTAAAAGTTGGCATCATGGTTTTAAATATGCCATTCTCAAATTTGTCATTTGTCTTTCAAGATAATTGTATGCAGTATCTTACCTGTTGAAGGCTCAACGCTATCTGTTGAAGGCTCTCCCACAATTGGATATGTTCATCACCATTTACAGGTTTTGCCCTTCTTTTTGGAAATGGCAAATACCATTCTTAGAATACTAACTTTTAACAAAAATATAATGATTCATAAGCATGCTATTAGCTGAGATTTGAGAGCAAGCTTCTCATCTATATAAATCAGTTTGCCTCTGTTAACTGCAATAGTTATGTTGAATTCCACCTTCTTAGACTTTTTACTGAAGTTTTTTCATTGAATAACTGTTTTTATTTTGAGTTTTTACATGTAGTATTTATATGTCATGCACAGAAGCAATTAAAATACCTCCAAAAAGCACTGGTCATTAGTATCTTCTTGTGAAATCTCTGAATGGCTAATTTATTGTATTTTCAACAGAACACCTTTTCTGGGTGTTATGCATGTGTCATGGCCTGAATCTGAGTATGCACGTTGAACGCTACTGTAGGCCAGGACTTTCTCTGGGCTTCATTGACAGTGAGATGTTATCACATCAAAGATTACCAACTCCAGGTGCACTTCCAGCTTTTTTTCTTTTTTTTCATTTCACATATGAGCATTTTTTTTCCTTTTGCTGCCAGAACGCAACTTTTCCAAATTTCTTAAAAAAGTACCTAAAGTTGTGGTGAAATTGGAAGGCAATATAGACAGGTGACTGGGGGAGGGAAAGCAGTGTGTGTATTTGTGAGATTTAATCTGTTTCCAAGGCAAGCATATGTAGAAATCTTAATAGTTTTGCCACCTGTGAATTATTTGGACACTGCTTATAGGAGCAGTCCTTCTTCTAATTATGTAGAAAAATAATTGGTATGTTCACTGGTTCTACAGTACACTAATTTTCACATTGTTTCCATTTTCATCTTCACTGCCTTTATGGAATTTCTTCCAAAGCTTCAACCCTTTAGAGGTTGCCCTGGGATTTCTGGTTTTCAGGGACTACTTGTAGAGCAAGTTCAGCAGGGAGGGTGTCAGGGCGGAGGGAAGGGGGTGTGTGATAATGTAAGACATCCTGAAATAAATTCCAAGAGTGCACAAGAAATGAGACAGGAAATTATATGCAACTTATAATAAATTCAAACTGTCCCATAAAATAAATATAACTCATTTTGTTTTTGTATGAATGTACTGTAGGGGTGTTGAATTTCCCCTTCTAGCATTGTTGGATATAATCTCAGTCCCTGTTTGAAGTTTGCTAGTGTATTGTTCAGATCCTGCGCTGTATCAACAGACCCAGAAATGAAAGGGAATAAAGGAAACAATAAGGTCTCCTACTGTTCTTGTGCTGGCATCAGCTTGGCGGATTATTTATTTAGTTACTTACTTACTGGCTTATTTAAATCCCCATATTTCTTTCAGCCTGGACTGTTAAAAGCATCTGTTGTTGAGGGCAAATATAACTGCCCTTAACAAGCCCAGGGCTGTCTTTTCTTTTTTTATTATTTTGGTATGTGGATGGATTATGATTGTAAATGTGTTTTGGATATGACATTTTCATAGTTCCTGTAACTTTTAAAAAGAGCTGGGGATTTTCAAGTTACTGTAGTATTGCCAATATATTCCTTAAAGGTTTAGCCAGGGCCACATTTTAAAGATGAAAGATCTGAATTAGCTAAAGGGGAGAAGTAATTCAATGGAAATCTCTGGAATTAAAAACTTGAGCTGCCACAGCTTGAATTGTAAGACTCTACTTTGCCAATCCAAACTTCAGCAGTCTCATCATTCTCTGATGGGCTCAGCTGGTGCTGGTGAGCACCAGGGCAAGCAGGGGTGCATTATCACATATTACCAGAACTGAAGACTGGCATAAAGAGAAAAGCATACCCTTCTCTGTGCAGCATACTGGCTCCAAAGTGTGGATATGTCTTTCCTTTTATTTGGTGACAGCAATGGAAACATAAATATTTTCATCCTGTGTGATATTAGAGGGCAGCATGAGAATAGCAGCAGCTTGTATCCTGACAGTGGTTTGTTCCTTCCAACTTTCTAATTCAATGTAAAATAATTGCAAATAATCTGGTACTCCTAGAAAACTCCCCCACCTTGGTACTGCAAACACTCCACGATTGAGTGTATTTTCCTTTAAAGAAACACATTCATTAATTTGAGATCAATTACTCTGTGATTAAGAGGGGAATAAATATGTTAGATAAACTCTGAAGTTTATAGTTAATTCCTAAGGGTCCAATGAGCATTTTTTTTCCTGTCTTCCCTTTATTTTTTGGTATGACATGGGATCTTGAGCTTTCTCCATTATTTATTTCTTTCTTTACTTCTGCCTCTTTCCTTCCTCTCCCTTTCTTTCTTCCTTCCTTCCTCCCTCTCTCTCTTCCCTGCTTTCTTTCTCTTTGCCTCCCATTTATTTATATAAATATTGCCCTTTCAGTTTTCCTGCCTCCACCAAGGCTTAACGTTTCAACCCTTTATACGGTTCCTTGATGTTAAAATAAACACATACACAGGTCCATGAGGTAACCAAGGGAGATGGCAGACCATCAGAAGAATAAGATGCTTCATTTATTTTGAAAAAAACTCATAGTTGTGAATGTTTATCTGAAATCACACAAATCTTTGGGGAGCTCTCCTCCCTTCTCTGAAATGCCTCCTGTCAGGACAGTGCCATCTTCCTGTTGCAACCTATGGCACCTTGTCTTAATGCTCTGACCATCTCCAGAGGAGACTGAGCCATCCCAGGACTGACAAGCCCATTAAAACCTATGCTGATGTGACAAGTTCTTCTAGCTCAGACTTTCAGAACTGGAGTTTCTACATCCAGTCCACGTGGGGTTTGGTGCACTAAGAGGACTCATTATTAGACATTGTGACCTGTACAGAGTTAGGCTGAGTGAATATATGAAGCTTAAGGTCAATTTAGTAAAGAAAGGTAAAATGGCTAACATACACTTCAGTGTATTACCCTGCTCTTTGGGGGAGACAGTGATTAACCTCTGGAGGTGGGAGTGTCAGCTGTATGTTGGCCATTTTTTCTTGAAGCTGACGAAGACAGCCCAGCCAGCACACAGTTTTCACTTAGAAAACACTTGGCATGCAAATGACCTTGTGACAGATACCAATTTTACTTTTCTGCCCTTTCTTTTCAGTGTGTCTCTGTGTGCTCTTTCCCTGCCCCCAGTTCTCCTACATGGAAGGCAAACCCAAAGTCCTTGAGTGCAAGATGCACTTTTGAACCCATGCTGTTGGGTGGGTTCTGAATTCCGGAAAGTGATTTCAGCCATCCTCCATCTGAACCAGTCCTAGCCTTAAAAGCCCTTCTGAGTCAATAAGGCGACAAGTCTGAGGCTGAGCCAGCTTGGACCTGCTCTGCATTGAATCACCCATGCCTGTTATTTACACCAGCATGGTAGGATTTAAGTACAACAGGGTGTAGTAACTTAGGTCTGTGAGAGCAAGAAAGAAAGCACTTGTATTCATATCACTCTCCTGGTGTATATTTTCATATGGGTAAGTGGAGTGAGAGATAGGACTGATCTGAGTTTTATAAGGCACTGTTATAAAATGTTACGGGGAGCGCAGCATGCAGTGTGTTGAAGTGATGTGGTGTCAGCTCCATCCTCTGCCAGCAACCCCCACCCCCAGCTGGCTGCTGCCCTTTTAGGAGAAGAAATGAGCTCACATTTGGCATATTTCTCCTGGGATACAACTTCCAGTCCAGGTTTGGGGATTGCTGTTTAGCTCCTAAAGTCCTGAGATGTCTGTTTATCATTTCTTTGCTGTTTTGTTGCAGATTGGAAGCGGTGTACTCCCTATTATAAGTTTAAAAGACTGCATACATATAGCTCTGTGACTTGCTTCAGGGCAGGAAGAACCTCATGGGACTGTGGGGACAGCACTGGCAATTCTTTTATCCTTCAGAGACCACTTGATGTGTGGAGCTAATGACTGTCAGAGGGTGCAAACGTGTACAAAACTGAGACCACGGACATTCTTTTTTCAGGATGACAGATTTCAGTGTGACGCCTTGTCCCTATTACTTGTTCAATAACCATATCGGGTCATATATGGCTAGGAAGGGACGAAGGGTTATTTCCCCAACATTGAACCTTTGCTTTCCTGTGCAAAAGGAAACAATGTCATAATTTCCTTTTGTCTGTTCCCCTAGTAGTAAGCATAATTATGCTGTTAAGAGTAAAAGAAGACAAAAAGGAACACCGTGTTGAAAAGAACTAACACAGCAAATTTTTACTTATGTCCCTGGGAACTGAGCTAGCTCTATGCCTATCAGGTGTCTTCCTTTAGGGTAAAGAAAAATTGTCTACCTATTGCTCTTCCCCTTGCCTGCATTCACAGAAGCAGGATAAGCACTGAAAAAGTGCATGAGGATCTCAGTGAGATTTCCTTTTCTCTCCTTCTCATCAAGGTGTCTTCCCCTGTTTATTCCAAGTGATGGATGATTTTGATCCTGAAGAAAGAGTAAATTAAAAACTACCCAGAAGGAGATTTGGAGGTTTTTGTTTATTCCTTTTTAAGAGACTGGAATGAAAAAATAAATCCTGGCACATTTATTGGCACTAGCGAAGTCTGAAGCATAAAGTAATTACACAAAGTACAGTATATACCCTCACACGTGCATGCTCCTGTGCCAGTGCCTTCCTTAGGGTGTGGAGTCACTCAGATCAAGTGTTCCCTGTGCCAGGGGTTTTCCATAGGAAATACTCTCCTGATCCCCTTGCAGGCCTTTTGCTTGGTCTTGCAAGCACAAAGGAGGCAAAAATTCCTCAGCTAATTTCCCAGACTGTGGAAACCTGGGGCAAGTGGGGTGATACTGTTCAGCTCTCTGCCCCACACCCAGTAGGAGGGAGCTGCTGCCCTCCAGGAAGCAGAGAAGCCAGTGTACAAGGTGTAGCCACTTCCAGCTCAGTATGTCTGATGCTTATTGCAGCTACTTTTCTTTCCAGGTTGTTTGCCAGAGAAAACACTAGCAGTAGTTTGAACAGTTCTGTAGGCATCCTTTTGATTGGACCATATGGAACAGCACGTAGTTATCCCATGATTATCATGGGAGCAATTGCAACTCTCGTTGCTCAGCATCTCAGATGCAGTAAACAGTTCTGTCAGCTTGGGCAGAAGGGCATTTTCTTTTCATCTTCTTTTAAGTTCTGTAAGACCAGAACTCCCATTACCTTGGTAAGAATGGAAGGTGGGCAAGTTTTTCTGGCTTGTGGGGTCGTTCTGGAGGGTGACTGGGTGGCAGGTCTGGTGGCTGAAGTCCTCTCTTCATCTTTACATGGGATACAGTTAGGATAATGGGAAGACAAACTATCTACCACACCAGATAAACAGTGTTCATCCACCCTGACCCTGAAGCAGACCCCTTGGGGAAAGAAAATAGGTCAGCATTCATTCCATCAAGTCCTTGGATATATTGCTATAGCTGGCTTGGGGACCTGTGCTTTCATGAGGTGCATGAGATGGGAAGATATCTGCTTGGAGCTGAAAGATGGCTGTTGTCATGGGGAATCCCAGTGCTTCCAGGAAATTATACTCCTCACAAGGATGAGGCTTACTTTAATAGCCCTTTCTTCAGTATGGTACAGTTATTCTGGAAGAGTGGATGTACCTCCATCGTATAGTACTGTTTAAAATCATGTGCAGCTCTTGCCTAGATACATTAAACATGGGGTTTGTGCATTGCAAACTGGATGTGTCAGAATATTTTACTTACGATGTTTCCAAGATAATAGCTCTGAAAAGTTTCAACAGCTAGTCAGGAATGTCTAGCATGTTAACATTTTGTTTGACAGTAATTATCAATATTAATTCAACTGGCTGTGATTTTGCTCTGCCTTGCCTTCCTTCGAAAGCCAGTTTTCCAAGCAGTTTCCCGTCTGAGCTGTAATCCAGCTGTTAACTTGGATAGAATGCAATAAAGATACACAACATTGTGCAACTGAAATCTTATAAACCATTTATTTACATTGGTTGAAGATTTGAACAATACATTTTGAAACTTAGGTGTCTTAAAAAGAGATGAGGTCACAGGCCTTGTCTCCCGCTGTTAGGCACCTAAGTGCTGAGAGTCATTTCTTCCTGGTTCACTACAGACAGCACTGCAGTACTGTGTGAAGTATGTATTTGACCCCAGTGACAAAATAACATCAAAGGATCCTCAAGGATTACTCAAAGAGGGAGAATGTATGGCTTGGCAACAATTCGTATAGGGATGCGCTTGGACATATCTAAAAAGGGAGAGCAGAAAGACCATATCATAGGGAAAAACACTGGTTTTCTGTCTCTAATACCATTTTCACGGTAGCAAAAGTCAGATTTAGGCAATGGCCTCAGAGGAGCCTTGCATATTGTCACTGACAGTTCATCATACCCCTAAACAGTGTGGATATGATAAGAACCAGATGATTTAAATTTCTTAACCAAACTCAGCAGTGCATATCATCTGGGAAATAACTGTGGCTTAAAGTCTGTATCAGTGCCTTAGTCCAACAAGAGGTTAACTGCATTTTCCACTATCTATATTACTGTTTAATGTAGGGAGTACACTGGGTACTTGAAAAATATCTTTAGCCACATTTCACTGAACAAGGAGGCAGACTTGATCTCTTGGAAACCAAGGAGCAATTAAACTACATGGTCTTCATTTATAAGCATTCATTTGTGTGACACTGACAAATAGTTGGATTGTGTAGGGATAGCTCAGTTCCAACCAAAATTTTAAATTCAATCCCAGTATGTGACTAAGAATTATTTTCTTAAGGCTGAACTCCTTTTATAGGTCTCAGGGTATGAACAGCAGTCTTCGTACTTTTCATGTTTCTCCCTTTGTGCACACACACACGTGTATACACATGCTCTTAAAAGAAACACAGTTCTGTCATCAGGGATGCAGCTCCTGGATGGTCAGGCAGCTGTAGTGATTTAAGGATGTGTGACACTTGTGGGTTTTACATACTACTCCAGATCGTTTATTCCTGTGTAGTGTGTGTTGGTGGAGAAGGTAGGAAAGACCTGTTACTCATCTCAGTCTCAATAAAACGTGAATGCCTGACAACTCTTTAATAAATTCAGAAATTACTGTTAAATACTGAAGCTGGATTTTTTTCTAAGAATAAAATTGGGTACCTAGCTCTTTTAATTTTACTTGATTACGTCAGATTACTTTTGTTTATATTGTAAGAAGTCCTTTGTTAGCTCATAGCTTAAAGACTTTTTTTCTTTTGTAAGCATCTTCACCCAAGTACCCTATCCACCAGAAGTGGTTTCATTTTGTACATGTGATCCTTCTTGCTTTCTTGTCCAAAAGCACAAGGTTATCCTTTTCTTTCTCATCAGAGAACTCTTTGGGAGTCCTGTCTGTTTCCTCTGGAGCTGGTGTGTAGGGTGGTAGCTGCGGGATCACCCTCAGGTTAACTGTGTCTTAGGGAAATGAGGGATGAAGAAAGAGCTGATTTTGATTAGTGTTAGCAGACTTATTGGTTTTATGTACGTCATTAATAAGCAAATTGCTTGCAGGTGACACATCTGCCACTGATGCTGTAGATGTCAGGACATCATGAATTTTGTGTGGACAAAGCAGTGGGTGTTTCCTGGGAAGCTCAGATTGAGATTCACCTAAAAGGGACAGAAAGGGGAAGGAAGCTTTTCGGATTCTGATCCTATGACTCCATGATACGAGCAGCAGGGCAAGCCTTGATGACTGTCTGCATTTTGTCTTCTTTGGCATACGCTGGTATTTAGAGAAGCACCAACCTAGGTTGCTTTTGGCAGAGATAAAAGACTTTTTCTAAGAGGGGAATGTTACTTAAAAGAAGCTTGAAGTGGTGGCAGATTTACTCCTTGCAGGTTTAAAGGCATGTACACACACACACTCCCACCACCTTTGCTTTTTTCTTTTTTTTTACCCCCGTTCTTTTTTTTCACTATTTTTATTTTTTGTGTTTACTCTTCATGGCAGGAACTTTAGGGCTTTAAAGGAGTGCTGTAGGAGCTCTTGTGTTGCAGAACACTGCAATGTGCTTTACTATTAAAATAGTGTTTTGACATAGGTCCTTCAGTTTAGTTCACTGTCTTGAAAGTGGGTAAAAATTATTAATTAGTGGTATAAGCTACTTTTGAAAAATCTCTGCTAAACAGTGAGTTCTTAGCTAGTAATGGCGTACATACTTTGAAGCTGCAATAGACCTGCAATAGACAATCTTCAGATTTAAAATGGCTTGTCAGGCATTGCTAGAATTTCAAGATCAATCTTAACTTTGTAGTTCACAGGAGGGAAAACCACTCTACTTTCTTTGACATTAAACATGGATGGAGTTGAAATGAATTATGTTTATTCCACTTGTTAAAAAAAAACTTGGAGCCTGTTCCAGTTTGAGATCACATGCTTTCTGGGAATATGTAGGTCTTATAACAAATCTTGGAATGCAAATAACAGGCACATGAGTCTCCTCTGGGTGGGAGTACAATTTATTTCAGAAAAATTTGGACCCTTAGAATGTCTAGCTGTGCTGATGCTTATAATCTGTGATGAGGTAAGAGTACTTGGTTCACATGACTTTACCTTCTTACCTTTACCTTAATTATGTCTTTGGGCTTTCAACCAGTGGTGAATGATCAGGACAAGCACACATTTGCAGTTTGAAGGTATTGTTTCCTTCCTTGTTGCAAACTAAAAGCACAGGCATACATTTTAGTATATTAAAAGTGCAATCACACATTTTCATTTTATAAAAAATACCCTTCAGAAAACAGTCAGCTGAAATAATTTCAGTAAATTGGAGTGCCACTTCTCTTATCTCAAATGTAAATGTTAATGAGATTGTATCTAGAGAATGCATTGCATCTGGCCATAGTCAGAATTTGATCACTTTAATTTTTTCATTTATCTTTGCAATTATTGTGTTGAAATCAAATCCTTTTGCATTTTATCAAGGTAAAATAAACTGAGACTGTCAAATAATTGTTACATAATCATTAGGCAAATTCATCTCTCACAGACTAAACTAATTTACCTTTTTTTTCCCATTAGTAACCAAAAATTACCCTATACTAAATGTTAAAGCAACAAAACACTGACCCAATTACCCATCTAAACTATCTTCCAAAAGCTGTTCTGCAGAAGGAGATGCTACATGTGTTTAAAATGCCACTAAAAACTGTGTATCATTAAACAAATTGAAAATGGAAGTTGGCCACACCATAGAATAATAATTTGATCTGGCATAGCTGGCAAACTCAACTTGGCAAAAGTGCTAAGTTAGGGCAGCATGATCAGAGTGGACATGCTTCAGCAGAGGCAGCAGAGGCATTTGAAGAAAGCTTGCCTTCTGTGTGCTTGGTTTAGCTTCCTTCTCATTCACAAGATTTATTTGATTAATTGAAAAAAATAGTCTCTAAAAATTGTCTTGTGTCCCCTTTTCAGCCTATCTTTTAATGTTCTGCTCCTGAACCCCTTTAATTTGATGGAGTTTTCATTTGACCTCAGCATGCTTTGGACCAGATGCTAAAGGTCTTTCAAAAGGTTTGGCCTTCTTTGTGTCAGAAGGCCAAATAGACTCAATTCTATTTAAGTGTCATTTGTGTATTTGCCTTTCAAAGTACTCTGGTTAAAAAAAAAAAAAAAAAAAGCATTCATGTTCTTGAAGAGTCTGTGAGCAGCAGCATGAGAAATGAAGCAGGCAACCATTGTGAGATGCTGGGGAGCCACCACTGGGTGGATGGTCTTGTGTGTTGTTGTATACTAGTCCTACACCTGACCCTTGCCACTCACTGAGCTCTTCCTTTCAAAAGAAATAACCATATTTCCTATGCTTGCAGAAGGGAAAATCCTTTCTTTGTTTACCCATTCTGCCCAAACTGATTGACTCATTCTTCAAGATCAGGTCTGGACCATATCTTGATAAAAGCAATAATGGAAAGAGAGGAAAGGAAGGCTGGACAGGTGTCCTTCAAACCTTAATATTTTTTTTTTTTCCTTTAAACAATATCTCCATAGAAGTTTTCCAGTTTGGCATACAGTCTGAGCTCACTTAAGCAGGTTTAACATGACCAGCTTTCATTTAATTACCACTAGATTATTTTGCCAGTGTATCTCAGAGTAGTATCAGTCTTTTGGAAGAAATATAGCAATACAATTATTCTGTCAACCTGAGTAAGCCAAGTCATCCATGAGCTAATGACTCACTTCAGGGAAGGAAGACTCTCACGGGACCATGGGAACAGCACTGGCAATGTTTTCATCCTTCAGATGCATGGAGTTAACAACTGTCAGAGTGTGCAAATGTGCACAACACTGACGTTACAGGCTTTTTGTTTTCAGAACAGAGTTCAGTGTGAGTTTTTGGCCTTATTACTGAGCTATGTATAAAGACAGCTAACAAAAGACATGGACTTTCACTTCAGCTAATCTTATGCCTGGCTGTTTACTCAGCTTCATAGATGACACTAGTGGGTGAACTTCAATCCCCTTGCAGAATTTTATAGAACTAAATGCTTTCCATGTTGGAAAATTCTCTCATTATTAATGGTTAGCACATATAATGCATTCCTGGCTCATTAAAGTATACTGAATAGTTAACCTCCTACTTTGATAAGTCCCAATCACCACACATTTCGTATCCTAATGTGTTAGACTTTGTCCTTTGCTCTACAGACACAGACTGCTCAGTTTGGGATCTTGTTTATGTATAACAAATTCAGTGTCTCCCTTGAACAGATGTATATTGAAACTATTCTCAGCTCTAAACCATCACCACCATTTCCTTTATTTCTGTGAATAACAATATTCAAGACTGGTATATTTCACCAGGTTTCAGTTTTCATGACAAAATTTGTACACAGCTTCAATGAAGATGAAATTATTTCAGTGTTGAACTATCTCTGTGTCTCAAGTAATCCCTCAGTGTTGAAAGCTGAAGTTAATTTCTCTAACATGGTCTGGCAATGATGTTTACTGATGTTTCTCTGTTGAAGGCGTACCATTGAAGTCTTCCTCATATAGTTGTCTTGCCTTCTCCTTTATTTCAAATACACTTTACAATGCTATTCTCCAGGTGCTGGCCCACCACCTAAGCCAAGCTTTGAACAAGAACACTTCCTGGTCTCCATCAGACACTGGCATTTTCCATGCACCTTTGCGTGTTCCTGTAGGTTATTTACTTTCTTCCAGCAAACCCACATAGACCGTGAGGGACAATAACTATCTAAATGGTTAGGTCATTTGTGTCCTTACAGATCTATGTTTCAGAGATGCATTTGCATGAATGAAAATGAAAAGCTGGATACATGCATGACTGCATTATTTGAGGCAGGTACTGCTGTAATCTGAGAGGAACTGAGTGTTCCTGAGTCCATCAGTGCTGCTTCTCTATAAAGTTGTTTGTGCTCAGCCATGGGCATTAATAGTAGCACTGCCTGGATCTGTGCATTGCAGAACTTCAGCTCTTCAGGTAGTATGCACTTTCTTTGTTACGCTATCAAATAGTAGGGATAAAACAGAGAATCTTTGTCCTTAAAGATTTAAAGGGGATCTTTGGACAGAGGAGCAGTAGTGACAGTTCCAGTTCGTAATGGTGAGTGCATGAAAGTCATCATGTTGAATGCCTTTGTATCACATTGATTCACTATGTTGCGATTCTTTTTTTCCTCAAGAGCATCTTGGAAGGCACCCTTTAATATGCGATTTCATAGTTTCTAACACAGCAACAAAACTTCAAGGCACAATTTCTAATGTCTACAATACTTTGCCTCTTTCTTTTAATCAGGAAAAATCCCTTGTTACACTGTTGTCCAAAGTGCTTTTTAATAATTGTCATCACCAGGCTCAAACTGAGACAGAGTATGATACTCAAAGGATTGAAAGCAAATTCATACAGCAAGACCCACTACAAGAACTGGCTGCCAGTCAGTAGTAATGTCAAGAGAATAGCAGATTTATTCAGTGCTTTTAATGACCAAGATGATATCCAGTAAAAAGAAAGGTTAAACTAGCAACAGTATTTTTTGTCCTTTAACTGATTTTTCATGATTTTTTTCCTTCTCTCTATCCTCAGAGCTCCAGAACAGCTCGCTCAGAGGAAGACCGAGACTCACTGTGGGATGCCTGGGGCTCGTGGAGCGAATGTTCACGCACTTGTGGAGGAGGGGCTTCGTATTCACTGAGACGCTGCCTGAGCAGCAAGTAAGTGGGTGAATGCTTTTTACTTCACTGATGGGAGAATTCGACCTACTCCTATGTGTTGACCATAAGAAGTAATTAGTAAAGGTCTTGAACTGTGTGGAAATTTCCAAGTCTATGTCAAAAAATTATGGTGGCGTATTTTTTAATTCAGGCAAGCAGCCAACATGTTTGATAAGGCAACACCCTCTTAAAATAAAGTGAGACACTATGGAGATAAAAAAAAGTTGCCTATAAAACTTGCAAGGCTGCCAACTACAGAAATGTGAAACCTCCCTACACTTTCACCACTGAAGTGGTAAGACTTTTGACGTACTTGTACCAGACTACAGCTAATTCACTAGCTTTAGCGCCCCATAGTCTCAGCCATACAGAGACTATAAAAGCATCACATTGACCCAACATGGCATCCTGATCTATATAAGAAAGAATAATAATTCTGCTGGGGATATCTTACAATTAAATTTCAGGTATGAAGTCTTCCATACCAGCAAACCCTTCCCAACAGGCAGAAGTAGAATGGCCCAGTATAAAGGTGAAGTCTGGATACCCTGTCAGGTATCTGAGATTTTATTCCTCTCCAGTTACTAGCTTACAGTGGAACATGGACAAGTCATTTGACATCATTTCCACTTTATACTATATGGAAATTTTGCCTGCAAAATATTTCTAGCAAATATTATTTCTATCTACTTTAGGAAAAAATTTACCCGCAGTAAACATGGTATATGTTACAAATGTTAACAGGTTCCTGACAAAGGATATGAAGGAAACCTCCAGACCCAAACTTTGTGTCTTACTGTCGCCTCTGATACCCTATATATTGTAGTATAAAAAATGTAATACAATTTTCCATCCTGCATATGTTTCTTTTGTATTTTCTTTCATGTCCTTATAAAAATGATGTTAATAAAACAACCTGTGACAATACATTCCAAATTGTTTCCTACATCTGACATTTTAATACATGAAACAACACGAATTATTGAACCATAAAATCCAAATGCAATATTCTGTATTTTAGCTTTATCTGTGGACAGTTTGGTCTTCTAGTTCCAGCAGTTATTGTCTTGGCAGTGTGCAAAAGTCTGCTAGAAGAAGAAAAGATAGACAAAGACATCTACTGAAACTAATGGAAAACCAGTGTTTTTCTATTCCATTCCCATACGAAAAAATTAGAATAATTTGGTTTTTAAACCTGGGACCAAATTCTCATCTTTTGTTAGTTGCACAGAAAATAGTGGCTCTGCAAACATCTTGAAAACAGGAATTGCAGAAAAAGGAACTGATTTTTAATCACAGTGTATCCTTTTCAGACTTAGAAAAATAAGTGACCTTCTGTATGCTCCTTTAATGTTAACATTAATCAGGCATATCAGGAGATCTGGGAAATCTAAGTAATACAAGGACTTTCTGCTCCCTCACTGAGAACTGCTTCATTTTTTTCTAGAGGGGAGAAGTCTTGAAGCTCCATGATAGCAGTAGTAGTAGTAGTAGTAGTCATAGCGCTCTGTAGTATGTGAGTATAAACCACTCCTGGGCGGGCTGTCCCCATCTGCTTCTCTTTGATTCTTGTACTATTCAGGATGTCCCTGAAGCTATCCCAGTGGAACAGGGAATAAACTCATAAATCACACAGTACTTGTTTTTCATACAATACCTTACTACTGTCCCATCAGTAATTAAGTGATGCTTCCTGCTGTAAGAAACCAACTGTAAACTTTGGCCCATTCAGATGTGGAAGCCCCCTGTGCCCAGAAGAGGATGCAGGGGTTTAATTAGGTACACAGCTTTTGCTTGCCAGTGACAATAAATTGTAAATAATAAAATTTGACCTGGAATTAGCACAGTATCAAATGTGTGATAGCTTTTCCTTTTCCCTGGTCTGTGTGCAATTGCTGATTTAACAAAGGGTTTAAATGATGAATTTTTGTGCTAGGCAAGCATTTTTAAGTCACTAAGAAAAAGGCAGAGAGGGAGCAGGTGAAACTCATTCAGACTT
This sequence comes from Falco biarmicus, assembly GCF_023638135.1. NCBI lineage: Eukaryota > Metazoa > Chordata > Aves > Falconiformes > Falconidae > Falco > Falco biarmicus. Next base: position 49,521,377 of record NC_079311.1, on the reverse strand, counting down.
TGAAGCTTTTGAAATAAGCCTGTGTGCATGAGTATTTCAAACCTGGCAAGGCTAGAACAAAATGTTCACTTCTCTGGGACAATTCTTGGTACAGTTTATCTCATGTGTTTGCTGTATATAATTTCATGGCAGCATGAAAGAAGATCCTAGATACTTCTGGCAAATGAGAACTGGCAACCCATTTAGATGTTTTGGAACAAATTAATCCTAAATATTTCTCATCCTGGGAGGAATATTCATAATGCCTTATGTCTTTTAGTTCTGTATGAGGTCACTTTCAGGGCATTACATGAAAAGAGAGAATCCAGTGCATCTCCTTTAAAGAAATGCAAAAACTAACTGTCCATTCCTAAACATAGTTAGCATATGCAGCTAAATAAAGGAAAACAGTTTTCTTTCCAGCTTTTCTTTGCCAAAGTTATGTTAGTGCTTGTGTTGTTTGTTTTGGGAACATGTTTTGTGTTCGGTCTTCACAGCTGTGATGAAAGAATGGAAAGTGTTAGTGAGAAATTCTATTTTCTAGTGGTTTAGAAGGCAAACATTTCAGGGTAGGGGCTGTTTAACAGTACAATTCATCAGAACAACTGGTCCTGATTATGCTAAGGACATTTAGTGTGATAGTGGTATAAATAAATGTGCCATTCGTACAAGCAGACAGGAGTTGTCAGCCCAAGTGAACCATGCATCCCAGTATCCCATGCTGACAGCAAGCAGCATTGGATGCTCCAGTGGCAGAATAAGCCCCAGGAAAACAAAACCTTGCTAATTAGTAGTTAAAGACTGGGCTAAACCTCAAAGTATGACACTTTTCATGCTCTTTGTTGGCATTATCTCTTTATAACTTGCGATATTCTTGTTATTTACACAAAAGGACAGACCTCCTGTAAATGTTACGGTTGTTCGCCTCGACTCACTCTGAGACTAATTATATATTGGGCGAAGAAGTTTTTTCTTTTATCATTCCAGAATGTTTTGCCCTTCAGTTTCAGGTGGCTTTGTTTTTGTGGTGGTGGTTTTGGTTGGTTGTTTTTTTGGTTTTGGGGGTTGGTTTGGTTTTGGTTGGGCTTTTTGCGGGGAGGAGGAAAGAAACTCCTCATCTGTCTCCATCATGAACTGTCATGCAGCACTGCTGGTCAAAACCTGTAGAGTGGAGAACGACAGACCACTTCTGTTCTACTTGAAGGCCAAGCTAGCAGTGCTTCTACAGAGAACTGAATTTTATTAGTTATTGAATACCTTGGCTACAGGGATGCTGGAAATATATAAGCGGAGCAGGCGGAGAGACACTGCAATACAGTCTTAGCCCTCTTCCTTGGAATCTAGCTGTTATTTGTTGCAGTCTGCCTGTTGTGCAGTACGGCTGGAGTTTGTCATCCAGAATAGTGCTTGGTAGTACCCACATACCTTCAATCCAAGTATTAATAAGTGTGCAAGCTGATTCAAGCAAACTCAAAACCAGTAATAAATAGCTGAAAGTTCATTAAATACCTGAAGTTCATTGCATTTATTTAATTTCTCTGTATCCTAATACATTTTCAAATCATGAAAGAAATTATCAATTATTTTATGCCAAGTTCACCCATCCGGCTCCTAAAGACATTCTGCATGCTCTGGAATTGTAATGTACTTATTGAGAAGTACTGCAGTAATATGAACAGTGTTTTACTGTTTCTAGGCTTGGTTACATGATAATTGTGATTGATTTTGTTTTCCTATCATATTCCAAATTCATCATCACTTTCTACTTACGTGTGTAGATAGCAGGAAAGCAGCTTGTTCTAGAATTTTGGGAATGATTTTAGGGGATAATATTTTAGGGGATAATAGATAAGTAGTCTTTTTTTTTTTTTTTTCTATTTCAACCTGCTTAGAAATCCTACCTGTTACTGTTGTTGCAGTTTCCAGCTAAAACAAGAAGCAGGGAACAGCTTGTGTGAGTGTATAGCAGGTTATGGTTATGGAGTCCCATAGATACTAAGTCTGGTTTAAGGGGTCAAGATTTGAGATTATCACTCTTACCTCTGGGAAACCATGTATAAAGTGCTGAACAAAGTGTAGGTTTTCCACCATTAGATGAGGGATGTATGTTTAGTAGCATAAGAAAGTCAACATTAACATCGTCCTGAAAAATTTCTCTTGGGAATAATAGTGACAGGGATTTAAGAAAAGAAAAAATCAAAAAAATAAAAGCAAAAAGTCACAATCCAAGGGTTTTTTAGATGCTTCACACTGGCTCTGTTACTTGCTGGAATATATTCTTTTCCCCCATTTCAAATATCTCCCTTCCTTCCTTCCTTCAGCTGATGTCTGCCTTTTGGTAATGCAAGCAAACCATCAGTGTGAAATATCCTTTCCACCAGCTCTGCTTGCTAAACTAGCTGAAATGATTCACTAGTTTGGTTGTTCAGCCCACTGCCATTGCATTCTGCAGGATGAAAACAGATCTGCATAAATGACTCGGGTTTATTGCAGTTTGACACTGTTGATCAGTAAAATAGCCACCAAGACACACTTTTAGAGGATACATTTTATGAACTAGTTCAACGCGCTAAAATTACATCACTCCGATGCTCTATGGCATTTTTCATAAGGCAGAAGCTACTCAACATAAATTGGATTTATGTCATTAAGGAGTAGTATTTTCTCATTTTGATCGCACAGATTATCAGTTCACAAATCAAGCATCAAATGACTTTCTGCCTGTCAGATCATGATGGAATAGATGCATGTTACTCATGTTACTTTGAAGTTAAATAATAGAGTAAGAGCCCATTACAACAACATTGGCTAGCGCTGAAAAGGGGAAACATCAAATGCTACATATTTTTAAAAAATACTGTTGAAATATTTCAGCTCTATATACCTTTAATACCAAAACATTTTCTACTGTTGTGTTGCTGCTTCACAGCTGAGTTTAGAATTTAGTCCAAGCGTGTGGGCTGTGGCTCCTAGTTTCAGGCTACCATCACATACTCCTCTGTCTCAGGGGCTCAGAATGCAAGAGAATCTGAAGTTTTTAACATCTAACATTATTAGTAAAAGGTCCTGTAAACTCTCCAAGTGAAAAATACAATGGAACCGTTATTCTACTTTTTGAGTTGCCTCTCTATCAGACAGATGCTAACATAAATCACTGCAACTATTACGTAATGATGTAAAGGCAGTGTGCTCTAATCCTGGCACTACTAAGTAAGGCAAATTATACCACTTTATGAAATGTTCTTATGCCATCCAGAATGATCATTTTAAATACTGCGGGCTTTTATGACTTCTAGAATAAGGTCTTTGCTATCTTGAGGTCTGTAGAACAAAGAACAAAATAGTTTTGCAGAAATGCCATCATAATTAGTGGATACATCCACAAAAGTAAATAACATTCTGATGAAGCATTCCATGTCACTCAATGGAAGTACAGTCAATGTCATAAAATTCTTAGGTCACTTGTGCTACCACATTATTTTAGAGCATGGTTCTCATTACCCTGATCAAAACTATATCTGTATGCTAGCTTAGTATATTACTTCCTGCAAGTGACCTTCAGGATACCTCAATAGCTGGCTTGTTTTCTGCTTCAGTTGATAACCATAGCTGGTTTACTCTGTAGAGGATATCCTCTATGCTATATTGGGTGATTTCAAGCATTTGGAAGAATTTTGAGTATATATTGTTTGTAGATGCTTCTGGTTAAAGCTGTTCCATCTAGCAACATTTTAAAAAAGGGGGGAAAAATCTATTTACTTTGGGATCAGTCAAATCTGTTATTATGAAAATACTTTCTACTTTCATTTTCTGGACAAACATTTCTGTTTTTAGAGACAGATTGCAGTACTAACTCTTCCTAATGGCAGAAGCAGCAACAATCTTAAATTTGAGTTAATGCTATAAAAAGCTGCACATTTCACACAATCTAGATCAGCATTGTAATCTGTGGAGTGATTGCTGGTGGTCTTTGGAGAGCCAGTTAGTGGTCACATTGTGCTGGCTGCCCTAATTTCCAGCTTCTATGCCCCAGTGAAGTAGCTAAAAATATATTAAATGCTTTCCTAGTGTTGTTTTCTTGTGTAATTCATTGCTAGAGCTGCCACAGGAATGTTATATGTTGGTGTTTTGGGTGAAAAACTGATCTGCGTTAGTACGAATGCTAGTCAGCATTGTTCCTACAGATGAGTGATGGATATGGTTTCCATAAATCTGTCTCTCTTTTGAGAAGTAGCCTGCCTAACAAAAATGTCTGTGAAGCCTTCACTTGGATGATGAACTGTTCATAAGTCCAGGTTCACTGGAGGAGCTCTTGTATATTCATAATTCTTTCAATAAATCTGTTCTGGGATTTAAATGAAAAAGAATTAAATCAGCCAGACTTTTGCATGATGTGCACTTTTTGTAAGCCTTACTACCTATAAAAAAGAAGTTAAGATGTAATTCTCTAAAGCCCCAAGCAATAGATTGTACATGAGAAGGCATGACCATTTCACTGGAGCTGGCTGACACACGTGACTCACATCCAGGTTTAAACTTCCTCAAAACATGGGGAACTTAGGTTCCTGTTCAGCACATTTGTTTTGTAAAGACCAGCTGCAAAACTTGGATCCAGATCTGAGTTCAGGCATGTTCAGATTTGGGGCATTAGTACTTTGGGGCCTGAAATATGTTCTAGATGCTGTTGTTGTGATATAGCAAGCCAGGTGAGGTTTAGTATTGTGTTTTCTTTCCACTTTAGCTGTGAAGAGACCTCTTGCCTCTGTTTTGCTGAAAGGCACTTCTTTAATTCTTGCTTTTTTTCTGCCTTTCTTAGCTAGTGAGCAACTGAAAAACAGTTACAACTGTAATTGCTTTCTGTACATCTGCAATATGTGTTATATGTGCAAATCTAAAGCAAAAGACACCTTTTAAAGATTCTTAAGAACATAAAAAATACTGCAGTGACAAACTGTGTCACTGCAATGACAAAATTTAGTGAGAGATTAAATGCATGGAAATAAACAGTAGGCTGAAAGCTCTCTGAAAATTTTTTCTCCTTCTTTTCCTTTATTTTTCTCAGATTTTATTTTTGTTATTTTAATTTGACTAGCCAGTTATATTTTAGTGAAACATTAGGGAGTGTCATTTAATGTCATCTGTTTCTTAGAAAATAACATCCAGTTGCTCTGAATAATGCAAAGAAGGATTTGAAATTAAAAATTAGAATAAACTCTATTCTGTTCAGAAATCTGTGCAGCAAAAGTCCAAGGTCTGCCTGACTTTTGAGTAAATATAATGCCAGCCTCAAAGTCCAAGGGTAGCAGAAGCTACCCAGATTAAGAGTTTTGTATGGGGTGGAGCACTATTGGAGCTGTGGGTGATCATTGTTTGTACAACACTCCCAACAAAATTCCCAAATCCAAACTGTTCCCCTCATCAAAATTCCAGAATTTAAAATGAAATTGTGACACAAGCATAATGGTATCTTTAGAAGGAAAGGCTGATGTCTACAAGACCAATATATATATATGTTAGCCTTCTCCGGACTGTATGCTGTTTTGGCTAGACTGCTAGAAATAACAACTTGATATTGGTAGCTGGGCTAGCTACTTTTAGGTTACTTTGGTTATTCCTTGCGCTAGAAACAAAACTTTAGATTGGATGGAATTCTCTTGGGAGCATTCAACACAACTTCAGCATGCATTAGGTAGCCAGAAACAAGTAGCTGTTTTATACTAATACCACCGTGAAAGGGACTTATCTTTGAGAAAGACTATTTACTTCTTCAAATTCCTAAAGTCAATGAGGTTTTGGTTCAGGCTAAGTATTAAATAAAGGCAGTTTTTCCTTTTTTTTTAACACCATCTCTTTGATATAATGTATAGTCATATTCCATACATGCGTATCCATACTCCATTCTTTTGATTCCAGTGAATTTACTCTAGATATACAGCAGAGTTTCACAGAGTAAAGCCCACTGTGATGGCTTTTTAGTTAGTTCAGTACTCATCCCCTTCACGTACATAAGGGTCAATGCTTATTTAATTATATAATCATAGAATGTTTTAGGTTGGAATGGACCTTTAAAGATCACCTAGTCCAAACCCCCTGCCATGGGCAGGAACACCTTCCACTAGATAGGTTGCTCAAAGCCCCATCCAACTTAGCCTTGAACACTTCCAGTGACGGAGCATCCACAACTGGGCAACCTGTTCCAGTGTCTCACCACCTGCATCATTAAAAAGTTCTTCCTTATGTCCACTCTAAATCTATTCTCTTTCAGTTTAAAACTATTGCCCCTTGTCCTGTCAGCAGAGGTCTTGGTAAAAAGTCTGTCTTTCATATAAGCTCCCTCTATATATTAAAAAGCTGCAGTAAGGTCCCCTGGAGCCTTCTTTTCTCCAGACTGAACACAGAATCACTGAATAACTCAAGTTGGAGAGGACTCATAAGAATCATCGAGTCCAACTCCCTGCTTCTGGAAGGACTACCTAAAACCGAACCATATGACTAAGAGCATCACCCAGGTGCTCTTTGAATTCTGACAGGCTTGGTGCCATGACCACTTCCTGGGGGAGCCTGTTCCAGTGGTGGACCAACCTCGCAGTGAAGAACCTTTTCCTAATGTCCAATATGAACTTCCCCCGATGCAGCTTCATTCTGTTTCCTTGTATCCTATTGCTAGTCACCAGAGAGAGTAGATCAGCACTTCCCCCTCCACTGCCTGCCTTGAGGAAGCTGTAGATTGCCATTAGGTCACGTCTCAGCCTTGTCTTCTCCAAACTGAACAAACAAAGTGACCTCAGCCCCTCCTCATAAGTCTTGCCTTCAAGACCTTCCACTATCTTGGTCTCCCTCCTCTGGACACATTCTGATATCTTGATGTCCTTATATTGAGACACCCACAATGGCATGCAGTACTTGAGGTGTGGCTGCAGCAGTGCAATGTAGAGTGGGACAATCATCTCTCTCAACCAGCTAACAATGTTGTGCTTGATGCAACCCAGGACATGGCTGGCCCTTCTGGCTGCCAGGGCACACTGTTGACTCATATTCCACTTGTCTTCAACCCAAACCCCCAGACGTCTTTCCACAGGGCTGCTCTCCAGCCTCTCGTCCACCAGTTTGTATGTATAACCAGGATTATTCTGTCTGACATGGAGAATCTAGCACTTGCTCTTGCTAAGTTCCATATGGTTGGTGATTGCCCAGCTCTCCAGTCTATCCAGATCTCTCTGTAAGGCCTCCCTACCCTCCAGGGAGTCCACAGCTCCTCCTAGGTAAGTGTCCTTGGCAAACTTGTTTAATGTACATTGGATTCCTGCATCCAGATGGTTTATAAAAACTTTAAAGAGCACTGGCCCTAAAACTGGACCCTGGGGAGCATCACTAGTGACTGGCCACCAGCCTGATGTGACCCTGTTTACTATAACTCTTTAAGCCTGACTCATCAGCCAGTTGCTCACCCAACATATTATGGAGCTCTCTAGCTGTATGCTGGACATTTTGTCCAGAAGAGTACTGTGAGAGACAGTATCAAAAGCTTTTCTAAAATAAAAAAAACCTCCACATCTTCTGACTTCTCTTAGTCAATTAGATGGGTGACTTTGTAATAAAAGGAAATTAAGTTACTTAAACATGACTTTTCCCTCATGAACCCATCTTCAAACCCAGCTCTTTCAGCCTTTCCTCAAAGGAGATGTATCCAGCCCTCTGATAATTTTTCTCACCTTCCTCTGAATCTGCTCTAACAGGTCAATATTTGTCTTGTAATGGGGACCCCAGAGCTGGATGCGGTACTCCAGGTGGGGTCTCACCAGAGTGGAGTAGAGCAGGAGAGTCACCTCCCTTGCCCTGCTGGCCATGCTTCTTTTGATGCAGACCAAGATAAAATTGGCTTTCTGGGGTGCAAGTGTGTGTTGCTGACTCATATTTAATTTTTCATCCACAAGTATCCCCAAGACCTTCTCTGCAGGGCTGCTCTCAGTCAATTCATCACTCAGTCTTTTTTGATATCCGGGATTGCCATGACCTTGCACTTGGCCTAGTTAACTCCAGGAGGTTCACATGGTCTATTTCATGTCAAGTATGATAACATTATTTACATCAGAATTGTTGTTTCCCTAATAAGAAGATTGCAGAAAATATTATGTATGCAAAAAGTAGGCCTTTGGTGGCTGCAGACCAGTAACCATGTTTTTATTTGCCTAGCCATCTTCCTGTGTGTACTGACTCAACTTTGTATTTTGCCTCCTTGTTTATTTTCTTACTCCTGCAGAAAGAATATTTATAAGATCTTTGACTAAATTTGCCTGGGAAAGTTGGCTTGTCTATACCTGCCCACTTTTCTTGTCTCAAAGTTACCTATTCCTGTAACATTTCTGGTATTTCACTATTTCAACAAGGTGCAGAAGCCTATAGGAGACAGTCTCCTAAACACAAAGAATGAAAGGTTTTTACAGTTGCAATGCCAAGCTGCATGGCAAAACATACCCGTGCATCTGCACAACCCATTGCAGCAGGCAATGTGCTTATCAACAAAAGGATATGGAAAAATGTTTACACATCTTTTGAAATTATTGTCAGCTGAAGTGGACATGAAGTTGAGCAGACCCAACCAGACAGTTTGAAAAAATGAACTCATCAAGTCAATGCAGTCCTGATGCATCTTCCTTTTTCATAACGATTTGATGTCCATGGCCTTCCCTTACACCTCATTTGTGGGAAAAAGAGGTATGCTGAAAGAATAAAAGAGACTCTGTTTTCCCCAGAGAAGGACAAACATGGAAATTGTATTGAGGATGAGATTTGGGAAAGAGGTAAGAGGAACACAGAGAGGAAAGAGAGATGCAAGATGGTGTTACTGTGTGTAGCCTGGCCCCACGCCTGTTGGCACCAGGGGAAGGGAGGGCTGACGCAACCCAAGATCTCATGGGAGGAAAAGGGCACACAGCATACTTTTCTCACAGGTACAGTGCAGAAACCAGAATCTGTCCCAAAAGACTGGTTATCAAGGAGTGTGAAAATAAAGGAAAGTGAAGATTGCCCAACATTACAACCACTTTCAAACCGCTGTGATGAACAGTAGCATCAGCGTTCGCATCCACAAAAATAACCCACCTCTAGCCCATAGTTGCTGGTTTATGTGGAGACTTGTTTCTTAAGAAAAGCATTTCAAACCTTGACGACTGCTGAGAGTGGCAGGAGTTGATGAGGTCCTTCTCTGCAAATCTCTTTCATCATTTTTGGTAATTACATATAAAGGCAGCTTTGGCATGGGCTTGATATTCTTTCTGGCATGCATTACTGCAAGATTTCTAATTCTAGCTGAGCACAAATACACATCTACTTTAGACTTTTGGAGGTGGGAGGGAGTTGAACTAAGTCCCCCCACAAACGAGCCTGGAGAAATAAATACCAGGGTTTGGGGTTTGTTTACATTAGAAGAAGTGAATATTTTAATATATTAAAAGTTGTTAACCTCTTTCAGGAACTTTACTGGAAACAAGTGGCTAGTTTTGAAGAATGAAACATGACTCCCAATAGCTTGGTTTTCTTTCATATTCATATGATAATAATTGGCTGTCAAGCCAAACCCTCCCTCAGCTACCTTTTTCCTCTGCAAAATCCCCTGCAGTGCATAGATAACAAAGGTGAGAAGCACCTCTTACTGCTCCCACTCTTTGTGTGCTCTCCAGGACAAACTTGCCATTTTGGGTGACTTCTGACTTTTTCCAGGCAGCTGCATGTATTCCTTGTTGATGTGAGTTCTCACTTATACACTGCAGAGGTTAGAGGTTGTGTGGTGACTGTATGTCATGACATAATCTCCCTAATCTGCTGTGGTCCTTCCTTGTGTGTTAAATGCTGTCTACTGTGACATTGTGCAAAGCATCTATGCTGACTTGTGAGACCCATAGCATTAATCTGAAGCCTGCCTAGAGGAGAAAACCTAGGCTGGCCTGGTGTCATACAAGATGCTGTGTATTTCACTCTGGCAGGATTAAGTTCACTAGATGGTTTCAGCTTCCCTATTATAAGCATAGACAGGGTCAGAAACAGAATTCACTTTTAAAAATCAAAATTTATGCCCCAAAAAGCTATTGTTTAATTATATTTTTTTTCAGAGTCATTTTAACCATCCATTGATTTTCTACAGATCCTATGACTTGGAATCCAAAAGTAGACACCTGAGAGATTCTGGAATACTGTTATGAAGCACCATAGATCTGAAACACAAACTATTCAGCAAATCTGTTGTGAAAATATACCACCTTAGGCTGAAAGCAGTTTGCCTGCTTTCGTGTGATCGGTGATAACTGGGAAACTAATGTGCTTAAAGAACAAAACCCCAAAGTCTGATCTTGGAGAGAGGACAAGGGGAGTTTTGCAAGAGTGGATCCTAGTGTTCATGAATCATCACAGCACTAATGATCACAATCCAGAATTGCACATTTTTTCTGAGCAACCCTGGCCGTTAGCCAGAGGGAAATTGGAAGAAAAATCTGAATAGTTCTCTGGCATGTGTCTAATGAAATTATCTATTCTTTTCCCTAATGCAAAAAATAAGTGAAAAACAAGTGAGGTTTTTCTCATTTCAAAACAGAAAATTAAAGAAACTGTGAAAAGAAAAAGAAACTGTGGGGCAGCTGATAGAAAAGAACTTTAAATTTCCTTGGTAGTTCAATGGTTCTGAGGTTAATAAATTGTGGTAATTGAAATTATGGTAACAACAGGTCCGTGTGAAACAGAGAGATGTCTGATGGGTTGAACGGCATTTCTGAGAGTCAGATGGGGTATGTATCAAGCTTGCTAGACAAGCTATTCAGTGTGGTGTACAAGGTCTGCACTAGAACTGCCTGCACGCTGCATAATACACTTTTTCCTTTGCTACCTATTGCTGTAAATCAAGAGTACGTCTATGAAATTTAGTGGAGTGTAAAAGGTTTGGCCTGCACCACAGTATCTCTACCAGATTGCCTATATTGTTCAGGAATGTCTGGGGAAAATAAAAAGAAATTTTAAAATTTAAATTTTAAAAATTTTAAAATTTAAAATAAAATTTTACTTGAACTAGTTTTATATAACCGTACAAAAGCATTTAATTAGAGGTATTTCTATTATGCTTTTAACAGCTTGCTTTATATGCCAAATGCTACACTACAGAATATGCATCTTTCTGGTTTTTCTTCTGAAAAAGTTGTAGGGTTTATGTACTTGTTTATCTTCTCTTGTGATCATTTACACCACTGTGATATGTCTGCAAAACTGTTTTCCCTTGATTTTCTACTCACACAGGTGTAAATGATTTCTGGAGGAATTTCACAGTTAAGTCTCATGGATAAAGGTGGAAGAAAGGATGACTTCAATAATTTAAAGGAAAACTGCTCAGTTTATTTTAGAGTTAACTCAGTACGGAAATTTTTTTCTGTTTTTAAAAAATGGAGGACTAAAGAATGACACAAATGCATGCAGACGCTGTCCTTTCTCTTGGATAGTTTGAAATGGCTTGGATTTTAAAATTCAGTCTTGGCAGAGATGCAGTCCTCAAGGAATGTGTGCTTGTTAAATCCTGGCAAAAAAAAAAAAAAAAAAAAAAAAAAAAAAAAAAGGGGGGGAGGCTGTGAAATTAAGAATTTAAAAATGTAAAGAATTCTATTATTTTGAAAGATAATCTTTAAAAGCCAAACCCCACATTCTGAACTGTACTGTGGACCTTCACAGAGTAGCTGTCTGAACTCATAAACCACATGAAACTTCCCCTAAGGTCAAATACTCAGAATACACGCTGTGGAGTTCTAAAAAGATATCTGGGTGTTGACCTCTCTTCTGGGAGCCTTGCCAGCATCAGGGCTGGCATGGGTCTGCTGTAGGGGAAGAGCAGGAGAGCCATGGAGAGCACACATCAGGGCACGTGCTCTCCTTGACCTCCTTTGTTCCCAGCTGCCCTTCGGACACCGCTGATTCCTGTGCAATAGGGGACTGGGAGTAGCAAGGGGCTGGTGGATGGGGGGAAGTTTTATGCTCTCCTCCTCTCATATCAAACTGGGAAAAAGCCCTGTCCTGCTAGCCTGTCATTTCACACCACTGCAGGCAGGATTCCTTCCTCCCAGCGCACAGGTTGTTCCCCAGCAGGCAAAGCCCAGCTGCTCAGACTGTGTCGGTGCTACAGGGTGAGCCTGGGCAGGCGCAGAGCTGTGTCCTCGTGAGATTGCTGTAGATAGCTGGCCAGACATGTGGCATTATTAATGTGATTCAGATGGTGATTTCCAGCTAGGCTCCCTACACGGACTTCCAACCTCATTCATAAACTGATGCCACCTTCTAAAACCACCTTTGCTTTTTAAAGCAAAGGTAGGAAATTGAGGAGTTTTAGAATTTGTATCTCCGCACCTTTATAGGGACAGAAAGCACTTTACTTTGGGGAAGAAGGTTGATGGGGGATTAGGTGATTAGAGATTTTTGTAGGAAAGATGCTGACAAAATAAACATTATGTGTTTGCTTTTTATATTCAGTTACTAATGTTTTTATGTTTGTTTTTAATTTTTGGATACAGGACCTGTGAAGGGCGAAACATCCGATACAGGACGTGCAGCAATGTGGTAAGTGAAATACAGCTTTGGTATGATACAAACTATCACATATGACAGTCACATCCATATAATGCCAATAATTCGGTAATGTGATAGTGAGAATACTGTAGCAATCTAAACTGCCTTTATACCACAGGACCAAGGGCAAACCTTTGTCAGTTTCTTGAAAAGCTGATGCTGAAACTGTTTGGAAGGGATTGCAGTCACAGTCTTTCCAAACAGAGTGTCAGTGAAACTTCAGAGCAGCAATTTACAAGCCCCTGGCAGAATCAAGACCAGTTGTGTTCCCAGTATTACTTTGGTAACCAGCTGCCTCACATTGAGCAGTCTTTCAGGCTGGAGGATTGAGCTGCTAAAGATTGAAGACAAATTAGTAAGAGATATGTGTTTCTGTTCACCTGTGCCCTCCCAGCATTGGCATTCTATTGCACGTCTTAGAAAAGCAGTTTTAGGTAGACTGCACCAATGTTTTGGCCTTTCCAAAGGCTCTTGCTTGTTTTTTATATATAATGAATATAGTTTTCAGTACAATAAAATAAGAAGCTTTAATTTCTGTGCTCACCAAAGTGAAAGTGTGTTTTCACTGGTGAAAATGGAAATAGAGGCTTTCATAAGGAAAGTTTTATTGGGTGCCAAGAATAGTAAAAACTCTCGAATTACATGGAGAAATGTCAGTTTTACCAGTAAAGATGGAAAATGAAATCGAACTTGCATTGGACCAAGCTTTCTCATACCTGATAGGGACATATTCAGAAGCCTTTCAATAGGTGCTTTGTCTAAAAAAAGTTTTAAAAATGAGTACATTCCCTCATATTTAGCTTATATGTTCTTCAATAGACCGCAGCTCATAATGAAAGAAACTGCTTCTATCTGAGTTGTAGTCTCCCATGCAGTAAGATGTCTCACACTTCTTTTTCTGGGTGTATTCCTTGGGTTCCTGAAATCTCTCATTAGCCTGGACATCTGCTTCATTAACTGACAACACCTAGAATAGTCAATAAATAGGTCTGTTAGCTGATAAACAATCCAATTCTATCTCTGAGGCATTCAGGCTATACCACAACCATGGAGGGAATGGAAAGGTTGATTTGTGGCAGTGAGGTTGCATGATGTAGCTTTGTGAAGTAGGACACAATGGGGGAAAAAAAAGAAAAAAAGAAAAAAAAAAAGAAAAAAGAAAAAAAAAAGAGATACTGTATACTGGTAAAGGCTAATTGAAGTACAATTAGACCCATCAAATTTTTTTTGGTTTGTGAATGCAAGTACACTGTAACAGTCCCCTTTCCTTTCTGACCTGCCCTATTGTATGCTAAGAGCAGTGAGACAAACCCTGCTAGTTCCTGGATCACCCTTGAGATGCTGGGGTTTTACCTGTGTTGCAACCCTTATTTTGGAATTGAGTTTAACTTTTCAACATAAGGAATAACTTTTTTAAACCTTATTTTTAGCTTAGGTTCTGCTTTGAAAATGTGTACCTGAACAATTTTTCTTTAAAATAAAACCTTGCATAGTTCTGTCAGGCAATTCCTTTACATACCTTGTATTTGGCAACACTTTCTCCAGACTTTCCAACAGAGCAGTCAGGCATGCAGCTGCAGAACTCAATTATTTCATACCAAATAATCCAAACTGAGTTTCAAAGTGCTTTACTATGTTGAAATCAGTGACAGTTCTGCCACTGACTTATGAAGGCCGAGGACTGTATTTATGATTTTTACCCCTTTGTTTGGAGAGGGTAAAAAATGGGTTGTGCTACACTGTTCTTTTCCTTAATAAAAGGACTAAATGAGTTTTCATTGTGTTTGGTTTTGGTAAACTTGCAAAACTGGCAATAAAGCAAACTACTCTGAAGCTTCTGACTGCATCATACCTTGACCAGGCCCTCCAAATACAACTTTATGTCATAAGAAAAGTGCTTGGCTGTATTTATTTCACAGACATTTGCTTTCAGGAAACAGTATTTTCTATTTTCAAAGTATGTTGAGTATTTGAATCAGATGTTAGGCCCTTCCACTTATCACCTTTACTAATCTGAGATACTGTGCACCAGTATTCACAATATCAGTCACTGCAAGGACACTGCCTCCATGGTCAGCATCAGAACTTGTGGGAAGATCTTGCCACAGCTGTGGTGGTCCTCAAGCCCCATGTTTCTGGGGCTAGGTACCACTTTGAAATACCTTGTGTGGCACCAGTGGAAACCTGAAGCAGTTTGGGAACCCTGGATATGCATCTGCACTGAAATCCATTCTGTTACTGAATTGTGTAGCTGTACTACTGAAATACTGTTTGTCTCTCAGAATAATGAAAAAGAAAATAATATACTTTCTCTTTAATGAGGTCTACTGTCTTTGCCTCCAAAGTCCAAGGATGCGTGCACACAAATACAGCCTTGGAAACAACTCATTAACCCCATGGCTTGTCGTGGCATTCTGCACTGGAAAAGGCACACAATATTGTCTGTGTGTATTTTTGTAAACTCAGACTTTGCCTTTTAAGATTTCATCCACAAAGGCACTTAAAATCAGGAGGACTAAACTTCCAGGCTCAAGGAGACCTACATTTTCATCTGTTAGATGAAAGTCTGTTGCTTTAAAGGAAAATGAGAGCAAATCCCCATCCCCACCCCCGATTCCAGATTCCACCTCTGCAAATGAGGCTAACTATCATACCTTGTGGAAAATTCTTTTTTGATTCTTGTGGAAGTCATTGAGTCCTGAAATATAAGCTTTCATTACCATTAGCCTGTGCATTGCTTGAGGACTGGTGTTACTGTTCATAATATAACCGGTCTTTTTATTTTCTGCAAACTGTCTTTCTGTGAACAGGCATGGGGTTTTTTTTATATGGCTGTCCTTACAGGAAAGGATAGGTAATCATGTATACTAAAAGCAAACTCTGTGTTTCAAAGATGAAATTGGAGAATGGGAAGAATACTTCTTGGAGTCTGGCAATGAACACGTTTTCATAGGCACTGTCATTTGCAAGATTTTGCTACAGCTGGTTTTAATTCATCCTGAAAGGGGGAAGAAAAGAATGAGATAAAGAAAAAGAGAGGCAAGGGAAGAGAGTGACATGCCTGTTTCTTCAGTGACCTGTATTATTAGAGATGAACCATTTTGCATGGTATAGACTAAAAGAGAGCTTGATACTGCTATCTATAAAGCTTCTGAGCAGCCTTTAGCAGAACAAATCCTGTCCAGTGTGTTCACCACTTGCTTTGCCTGGTGTTGATCAGACACTAGAAAGATTATGGGTATGAACCCACATGTGTAAATAGTAAAAGAAGGAATGAGGGAATCTAAGATGGTTTAGGGTTGAATTGCATCTGCTTTTTTTATTTTGACTATTCATATTGACTCCAAGTATGTTTCCAGTCATTTTAGAATATAATCATGGGAGGGAGACAGGGAGTAATTTGTTTTTCTTTAGAAAATCACTCTGAACACAATAAAAAAAGTCTTTGTATCTAACTGGGTTGTTACACTAAACATTATGCAAAATAAAAAAAAAAAATATTTCCAAACTTTGAGTAGGATTATTTTACTAGCTGGTTGGTTGGTTGTTTTTTTTATCCCAAGCTAGCATGCTCTCTGTTGCTTCTTCTAGGCATATTCTTAGTTGCCAGGTTCGCTCCAGCTTTTGTACCAGGCTATCATGCCACCTCATTTGTCTTTTCTCTTTTTTCAGTCCTTCTGCCACTATGCTGTTTTTTGCTTTCTCTCCCCCATTTACAAGAAAATCTATGTGGATTTTTGTTGGAATGTGTACTGTCTTCATGCCTTCTCTTTTCATTCTTCTCAATTATCAAAACCCTTATTGTGATTGAAAATATTTTTATTTTCCCTGATACTTTTTGTTTTATTGTACTGCTTTATGAACCAGACCAGAAAAAAAATTAGAAGGAGGAGACTGGCACTTCATTCCCAAAAGACTTTGCTTTTTGTATTTACTTGTTTATACCTGCCAGCATGATGATGAACACTACATATAAATCTGCTCTTGAGATTTTGCTGTTTGACATGAAAACAGACAATGATGGAAGCTGCACAAAGTTACTAGCTCTTTCAATAAGTTTTGGAGCTGTTCTGTTAAGACTAAGATAAAATTTGTAGACGTTAGATCCCATTAATCAGACCACAAAAATTTGTTAACACCACCTGCAGCTCTTTTTTATATACCTCACTTTCTTCACTTGGCTGAAATACCATCTTTAACAACATCCCGCATTTTTTGGCTTGCATTCAGACAAGCTACTTCCACCCCTGTTTCTTATCAGCTCATGCTGCATTTTGTACACATCAGCACTGGTATTGCCCATCTTCACTTTCAACAAGATGACACTCCTCTTTCCGTGCACCAAAGCCCAGCCTGTTGGAAAGTGTCAAACCCAAACTTCCAAATAAGGGCATAATTCTCAGAAGCATTGGCTTAAGTGTATGAGAACCATCACCATCAGGTAGAATTTTTTCAGAGCTACAAAAATGATTAGCAGGATTTAACTTTCCTACCCTCTGGTGGCTAGAAAGGCCATGTGAAGTCTTTTGCTATCAAACCTCTCAGTTTGCTTTTTGCAGTAAAATGAAAAAATAATAGCTAAAAAAAAAAAAGTATTAACACTACATGTACCTGTTTATATAACCAGGTTTACTTAATGTCAGTTTAATTTTTAAGAGGAAGTTCTTCCAAACTCAGATCATTTATTGTGGCTACAGTCTCTTCTTCAAAATGCTGGATTTTAATAACTACCATCATATTTCTGAATGGGTGCATTTTAAAGTCTCACTGTGTCATCTAGGAATTATTTCTTCAAAACAAGTGTTTTTAGTCTGTTGCTGATGGTAGCAAGCTTTGACTTCCAGATTTGCTATCTTCACAGCCAGCAGCCATGAAACTTTGGTTATTGAAAAGTAGAACAAACAAAAAAAAACCAAAAAACATTGCTGCCCTTCTATGAAAATATATCCAGATCTTTGTAGGCCGAACAACCTGGATCACTTCCATGACAGTGGCATATCAGGACTGTTTAGGACTTTTCAGGACTCTGAATGATTCATAGGTTTCAATTCAGTATTTCTGATAATAATATTCTTTTTTTATTTGAATATATCTTTTTTATCTGCCAGTGTAGCACCCATGGTGCGTTTAGGAAAGTGTACTCCAATATTATGTAGGTGCATTAGTTTTTGACTGAAAACTAATTAGAGGTTTTTCAATCTGAAATACAAGTTACTGTATCTAATTTAAACTCTTCATTTTAGTATTATAAAGGTAGGAACAAACAAAAATTTTAAATAGACATGAAAGGCTGTGTATTGAATTATTTTCCAAAAATAGGAATTTGGTTTTTTTTAAAAAAAGGCATTTTTTTTGTCAAAAATTGATTTTATAAATATTTTTGATGACAAATGTTCATGGAGGTTTCGATTTATAATTCACTGACTGTTTTAGCTATCATATCCACTCCATGTTTATTTAATAGAGTAGAAGCATCTGCTGATATTCCCTCATTTATTTTGCCCATATTATTTCTCTCATGCTTCTCTCTGTCAGATATTGCAGTGTCTTGGGGTTGTCAGCAAAAGCTATAGTATGAGCCCCTCTCCATCTAAGCAGCTAGGCGTGATCCTAATGTATTTAGAAGTTCACAGGAGTAGACTAGTGAAAAATATGGCTGCAAGAAATTTAATTCAAGCTGGGCACACAACAAGGCTTCAAGGCCAAGTGGAGTTTCCATAAACCTTTAGATCTCTTAGGTCTCTGTACTTTTATCTAAAGTTCTTATTTAGTCTTGGGCAAGCCCCTACTTGAGGACCTCAGGCTTTCTTTCTCAGTCGGGAAATCAGCGCAGCTGAAATGCCATGCGTACTTCATGGAACCGGTTCAATAAGCTGTACTGTCAGATGCTGAACAGAGTAGTCCAGTTGTTAGTCGTTTTTTGCACGATGAGGAAAAGCTCCAGGTATAGTATATCATTCTTGGCCTCTGCAAATATACAAGCATACATATTGTAAACTGTTTTAAGGTTCCTTGACTGGTTCCACCTATCGCAGCCTAGATACGATCATCCACATTTCACCCACTAAGTAAACTTTAAGAAGCCTGACTCTTTTTTGTCCCATGAAATCTGATCTACCTATCACCATCAAGGGACATCTGGGATTCATCTTATCTTTTCCACTGGTTTGTTGATTAATAGAAAATGTTTGAATGGGATTCAAACATGGCAAAACTCCATGGACATTATGAATTACAATAGGGTCAAATAGGAGGTCAATTAAAAAGAAAAAATTTTGGATGTGAGGAAGCAAATGAAGCCATGATAATACGGCTGCCATTAGGTGCCTAAGAGGTGAAGATGAAACACCTGTGTTTATTTTAAAATAGGTTTCACACATCAAAGGAATTTCTGATCTTCTTTAAAATTATACATATATTTTCACTGCAGTGGAGTAAACCTTGACCTGATAGGATGAACAGGATTGCAGGTATCCAACACAGGCTGTGTTTCAAGAACATCTCATGAGCCTTCACAGGCTAAAGGTCATGAAACAGCCATCTAGGACTCACAAAGTCAGAGGAGGAACAGTTGTTTCCTATTCACTGGAAATTTTCTTCCCTAAAAAGACTTAATGAATAGGAAGCGTGAAGATAAATGGACTTAGATGGGACTTTCAAGTTTATTAGGTCTTTCCTCAATCTTCAAGGTGTACAATGGCAGAGGTTTCTCATGTCTGCAGGGGGCCACAGATAATTTCCAAAAGAAAACAAAACCAGTCAGATTTGAATATAGCACCAAAGCTGAAGTAAAATGAAGCAGGACTGCAGTGCTTTTGCGGCCAGACACCAGCACTGCTGCATGCTCCAAGCCAAACACAGGCCATGCGGATCTGGTTAGCTAAATACCTTGCAGAACTACGTAACCCATGCAATGATATGCTAACTTGGGTTCATGGCTGCACTGGCTTGGTCTGTGACTTCTCGCTGTCTCAAAGTGTGGGCACACCTTTGCCTGTCAATCTGTTGTGCAGATAGGCAAACTGCACACTGTTAGATAGCTTCCAGGATCAGACCCCTTGGTGGAGTAAAACGTAACTTCACTCAGGCCAATGCAGCAGTGCTAGCTGGCAGCTGTGGAGGATCCCCTTCCACCAAGCTCCCATGGACATACCAAAACCAGGCTGATTTTTTTCAAAGGGGAAAAGACTTTGCGGAGTCAGTGTCTGTAGTTTGTCCTGTCCAGAAGCCAGCACTGCAGAAGCAAGGCACAGCAAGACTGCCTCAGAATAGCGAACACTATCTAAAGGTGTGCAACGTGTTTAGAAGAAAATGACAATTTATTGCTTGAATAAATATGCAACAAAACACTGGCTTTGCCTTACCTGTTATTTCAGCAACTGCAATGCTCATTTATAGGCTGTGAACTTATATTTTTCTTTCATTATATGATTGCACAAAGCCCGACCTGAAGAGGCTGTGATCCCCCCTGACTTACAATACAACAATAAATAGTATGTTTAAAAAAAAAAACTACCAAAACCATGGACAAGATATTAATAAGCAGTACCGAGTTTTGCACGGTTCCTACTCTTTCAGTATCAGTGATCTGTGTCTAATGACGGGTAATATTCAGACCACTACTTCTCTTAACATCGTCCATTTTAGTATGAATAAATATTACACAGGTTATGCCAGCGTTATGTGTGTAGGTGCAAGTACATATGCTTTCTTAACTGGAAGGAATGTTTCCCCCTGAAGGAAAGGGATCTTCAAGACGTAGATTTAGCATTCAGAATTTCAGCAGGAGAAAAGTGACAGGCCAGACTGTGACCCTTTTTCACATCTGTGTGCCAAGATAAGTACGCATGTCTGCATTTTTGACTGCTTGAATGTATTCTTCAAATGGCTTCGAGTTTCACATTAAAACTTTTTAAACACAAGCTCTACTATTTAAATCCATTGTTTTATTTTGATCATGATATCAAAGATTGGAAGTATTTAACATTGGTCCTGGTCACCTGCCGTGTCCTGAATGCTTGTTATGTTGACTGTACTTTTTTTCCTTCTTTGATTTAAAAATAAAATCCAACACAACAAACATAGTATTGAATACTGTACAAAGCAGGATTATGAACTCTGTATGTCATGCTCTTCATTAGGCCTTTCTGTCTTTGTAAAAACAAAGCTATCACAAGCCAGGAAGTTTCAAAGATAGAGCCAAGCTTGAACCAAACAAGAGGGTTGGCTTGGATCTCTGCACAAGCCTACGCCAAGCCAATAGACCTGACTGCGCTCATTTACGGACAGAAAAATTCAGAGAAGGGTATGCATCAGAATATTTTGTGGCAGGAAATAAGACCACAGTGTTCCTCTTCGCTTATCTCTTCCCCATTAAAAAATAGAGCTAAAGCAGATCTTGGGTCAGGCTGTAACTGTCTTGTTCACCCTCTGTTTAAAAGCAGAACATAAATACCACTTTTTTCATTAATTACACAGCTATAGAGGAATAATGAATTTCCCACATATTTCTCTGCTCTCTTTGGTCTGTGCTGCTGTCCAAACTTTGTCCTGTATCAACATTTTGCCCAGACTGCAAAAAGGGCCTGACTGCCACTAGGTTTTTCTGGAGATTTTAAAATCAAACTGAAATATTCCCAATATTTTACTTTAAAAAAAAAAATCTTCCATAAAATATGAATGGAAAAACTGTCTGCTGTCTATGTCCTCCAGCAGTAAAATTCCTTACAAGCTTGGACTTTGAGCCTCCGCTTTCAAAAAGGATGAATGAGCTCTGGATTATTGCCCTTTGATATATATTTTTCTAGAGCAAGATTTAGTCCAAATCCAAATTTTCCCTTACACCTTAATCCATTTAACACTCTGTAGCAGGAACACTATTCCCTTCAATTTAGCAGAACTTTTGATTGGAGCTCGCCTCATTACTTTGGGGCTGCATCACTCTCAAATACCAAGCAAATTAACTAAAAATTTGCTTTGATGTTACAAAAAAAATAAGTTGAAGATCTGTGGCTTAAGGCCACAGCTTGTATGTTTTTGTAGTTCACTACAAAAGGAATGTTTGGAGTTGTGTGATCCAACGTCACTGAACATTCAAACAGAATGGGCATAACCACATTGCCACTCTGCTGTGAATGAGGGACTGGGTTGGTTATCCTGGGTTTGAGCCAAGAGTATTACGAATGACAAATTTATAGCCAAAAGTTTGCCAGTTTTCTTCAGGAGGAGAATTTGAAAGTTGATTTTTAAGACAGGTTTTACTTTACTGAACAATAATCCTTTAATGTCACAAAGTGACATGTGGCCCCCATGCCATTTGTGTTGAGAGCTGTGAATGCTGCCCTATTTACAAAGAGGCAGAAAAGCATTAGTGAATGAAGGTGTAGAAAAAGATCTGAGAAACAGAGGTGATTATTTAAACCTCAGATATTTTGCCTCAATAGCAGCAAGACTTTCCTAGCTGGGAGGATAAGTAGTCTGTGAATAAAGTTATCATTAACAATACTTGAATTTCTATAGGATGAAGTAGTTTGAGGACAGAGAATACAGACATCTTATAACTTATTGCCTAGTTGTATATACATCAAAATCCTTCCCTACCAAGTCTATAATTGACATTTATTAGTCTCTACCAAAACCAAATGTTACAGTCTCAAGCAAAGGGTATGACAGGTATTCATCCCACCTGGTATTTGACCAGGTATCATTGAGGAGCAGATTTCCTTATAGCAGCAAGGTGGAGGACTATGGGACCTTAATAATCCGAGGCAGCCATATTTACTGGCATTTTCTTTTTTGTCACAGTTCTCATACTGTTTAATGTTTTTCCTAAAACTTAGCTCCTGATTCCTGTAATTATGCAAGTAATTCAGGTTACTTCTAAGAAAAACAATGACTCTCTAGCCTTTGTGGTTGGTTGCACAGGAAAACTTGAAATACTGTTCTTCAAGGACCAAAAAGTGGAAAGGAAATAAAAAGAAATCATGTTTATTTTGCCTGAAGTCTCATGATTTTGAAGGTCTTCTTGCTCTCTTGAGAACCTGACTCATGGTTTTCAATGCTAAATGATGGTAAGAAAGTATACGTGAATAAGAAAAGCCTCACGTTCTCATCAACAGGAGACTTTAAGCAGTACAAGTGGTCTTTGTTTTTTGTATCAGGTGTACTGAACTCAGAGTAGGATTTATAAGTCTCACAAACTTCCTGAAGGATTAACAAAAGGTATTTTAAAAGTCTTCCCAGTAAAATAATAATATCTAATTATGCAAGTTATAAAATCTTATGTTAAAGAAATGCAAATAATGTATCACATTTTTCTGATGCTTGTTGCCCTACCTACATACCATAAATAAATTATTTAGGTCACTAAGGCAAACAAAAAAGGAGAGCTTACCTAAACAAACAATTTAATCACATAATTATTTTTTCTTCCTCTTCAAACAAAGAGGAAAATTTGACTGGAAGAGAGTGGCCATGGACACACTTCTCCACATATGTGCACATGTGGAAAGAGATTCAGCAAGAGCATTTCAGGGCTGTAGTTAAGATACGTACAATGCATTTCTTATTTCTTAAGCATATTTACACATGGTCTTGATGTTCTCTCAGTACTTGTGTGGAAAGAAGAAAGAAAGAAAGGTATAATTATTCAGTTGAATTATGTGTTGCTGTAGCTATTTCAATCAGTCTTCTTTGTCTAAACAGAAAACTCTATATCTGGCAGCTGCGGAGCCCAGCTGGCTGCATGAGACTGTGACCAGCTGTCCCGAACAGACCCGCTGACCTTTTCCCCTTCCCTTGATGCAGGACTGCCCACCAGAAGCAGGTGATTTTCGCGCCCAGCAGTGCTCTGCTCACAACGATGTCAAGTACCAGGGACAGTTTTATGAGTGGCTCCCTGTCTCTAATGACCCTGACAACCCATGCTCACTGAAGTGCCAGGCCAGAGGAGCGGATCTGGTTGTGGAGCTGGCACCGAAAGTTCTGGATGGGACTCGGTGCTACACTGAATCCCTGGACATGTGCATCAGTGGCTTGTGCCAGGTAAGGAGAGAAGCCCTGCCCGAATGCCTTTCCTCATGACTCCTCCGCTCAGTTCTCTCTCACATGCTCACTCTCTCTCCTCCTCCATACTCATATCATTTTAGGGTTTTCTTTTTAATTATCTGTTTTCTTTATCTTAAGTTGACCTCTGTCTGGAAGAGATGTACTTTAGAGGTTATTTTTCTCACTTGATGCTGTTAACTTGGGTTTTTTCAGAGGAATGTATTCTGAGTTTTTTAACTGTTTTGTTGAGTTAGTGGCAGTAGCAGATCTCATTTGAAAGCACTGTAGGAAAACAATGCTTTAGCTTTTAATCTGAATATTCCAAAGTTTTCCATGTCTATGAAATTACATTGTCTTTGAGGATTATTGCTCTCTGTAAGTCACAAACCATATAACAGCAGATGAGGTCCTAAACTGGAAAATCCACTGTTGATTTATTACAGCACTGAGCAAGCTGGTCAGCTTCCTTGTTTGTTAGAAGTGAGATACGGGGACTTTGCAGCCCTTCATGTCACAGTGCATGGAGGTCTATTGATCATTCAACCAATTTATTGACATCTTAATTTGGTTTTTATTACCCTTGTCCTTTCACTTATGTGCTGCTACTCTTTTGAACTTATCTACATCAGACTTTAGTCTCCTGAATGACATGTAGGCTACAGGCTGATAGAGGGGAGGACATTTGCACCATCTCTGTTAAGTACTGAACACAGCTGAATCTCAGAAAAGGTTGAGTCTAGCTTCAAGTTTCATTACTCAGTCACCTTCAAATCTCTGTAGACTTGTTGTTGGCTTTCTAGTGTATTTTAAACCACTTCATGTGCCTTTGAAATCTTTCCTCCCTGTTTCCTTTCTCTGATTTTTTGTTCCGAGCCAGAAGCAGTCCTGCAGCAAGTGAAACACAGTAGGCAGTTACTAGTCTAATCTCATTTGTGATCTGAAGAAGGCAATTATCTAGACCTCTTGACTTCAGCTGAGTGCACAAGTTTCTCAAAATTGTGAATTGCCTAATGAGACACACTAATTTCAGTCTTCTTTTGTGTTTTTTAATCTTTTAAAAACTTAGCTGGAGTCACAGGAATATGGATGGGAAAATGATTCAAAGTATTCTGCCTATAGTGGTCTACAAATTAGCAGTAGTGCATTCAGGCTCGGTGCCAGGCTGGTTTCTGTTTTGGTCCAAAAATGAAGCATACTTTTCCAAGAAAACCTTTGCTTAGGAGCAGAGGTCATAAGCATCCACTACTGAAAGAAATTCAAGCATTCGCATGGCACTTCTTACTCCTGGGAGGTTGAAGGTAGCTGCACTATTACAACTATGAAGACTGATGCTATTTTTTAACTGTCTCTGTGTCTAAGGTAAGTCTTTTGAAAATAAACAAGCATGCTAGCACTACTGTCCCTGAGGAATTTCAGTTAAACTAACCCTTTCCTTATATAGCTTAGAATGGTAGAGTAATTTTTAATGCATAAATGCAATTAATGTATATTTTCCAGGATCTTCAGCATTCAGTTTCTTCATGAACATTTCCCCTATACTTTACAATTACTGCATTATTTTTTAGGATGGTCAAAAAAAAAAAAAATAATATGAATGCTCATGCAGGATTCCTTACAGTGAATTCCTTTATTTTTGGGAGGGTGTTAAATTTAAAGCAACTGCAAGTATTCTTGTCACAATGCATCCCTGCTAGCCAGTCAAATTTTTTTGACAGTAGAAGTAGTGCATTAGAATGTTCATAAATAGGTTTGCCCTAATCATATGCTTTAGGACATATTTTTTACTATGTCACTATTAGCAATAGCTGATACTAACTAAACAGCCCAGAAAGCTAAACAGTATGAAATTTGCCAGACGTAATGGTGAACCTTCTTTGAAAGCAATGTTCTTCTGTGCCCTTTATAAAGGGTCTTTTAAAAGAATGGCAAACCGTAGTAGTATTATGGAAGAACAAAATGGAGCAATCTTGCTCTGTAACATTTGTGTCAATAAACTTTCTTCTGTAAGAATGGTGAAGGTATGTAAATTTCAGAGGAAACAAAATATGATCTTAGAAGTTATTTCTATGCATTTGCAGTAGTAGCTGTCTTGTCTAAAATGGCTAGCACACTGTAGACATAACAATCACAGCTCTCAGTAGTTTGTGAGGGTTTGTAATGATCTTGGGGGTTCAACAACATTTTCATGAGATATCTCTGGAACTGCGATTTAGGGCAGTGCAGCACACAGCTGTAACAATACAAAGGCATGATTTGTCACAACTGCAAAAAATGCAGTCTTCTGAGATTTGCATTCAGTCTAAGGTCGTGAAGATTAAAACGTGGAATTACGTTTGTTAACAGGTTCATTGCAAGAAGTATATACTGAGTCATGGATGAAGAGGTATATTTTCTGGATTGCTCAGAGCAAAACTGCTCAAAGCAACTTTAAATTTGCTATCCTAGCAGGCTTGCATTGATCCAAGGATCGTTTGACTGGGCCTTTATTACAGAGAAGTATATGGAATTTGATAGTATGTTCTGATTACGCCCCTAGGTATGTTTTTTTACACTGTAGTTGGCAACCAAGAAGGAATTGGATGTCTTTCAGCTAAAAAAAAATGATAAAACAAATAAGAATGTCTCTTCAATTACAATCTGTGCAAGAATCCTGAATTAGTAAGTGACATCAGTGTATGCTTACATAGACATAGTGCATTTTGCCCAGTGGATCCAACAACTGTGCCAGCTCTGAACTAACCACAGGGATATTTCTTAGCATGCAAAATCTGGGCCAGCCCCATGGCCTGTTGTGTTCTCACAAGCTGTTGCTGAGGTTGTTAATCACAGAAATGAAGAGTTAATTGTATTGCCTTTTGTGTGCCTTAGTTTTGAGAATGTAAGCAGTTTCTGCATATGGCAGTTGAGGTTACAAAGCTGCAGTTACTGGTCTCAATTTGCCAGTGATCTTTGGTTGCACCCATGAAACTCATAAGAAATTGTCTATCTTTTGTGGAAGCTGCATTTCAGACTCACTAATCACTGTGAGTACTGAAGTAAAAACAAGTTTCCTGCTCACCTTCACATTCACTGAGAACAAGAGCTTTAAAAAACCTCCTTTATTAGCACTAAAAATTCACTGTTTATAGTACTGCATATCTGAAAGTTACATTTCTATGTCAGAAAAACTGACCATTCTATTTCTTTTAAAATATTTCATATTATGCTTTTATTTGAAATCAAGATTGTCCTTTCCTATCACAGAAACAAAGGGAATCACTGCACTGAGCATGTGTTAAAACACTTGATTTCTCCACTGTGCTTCATGCAGTTCACACCTAATGTTAATCACTCTGAAAAGGAAACAACATGGATCTTTTCTCAATTTTTCCTTCATTCTTTCCACTTTTTCTTATTTCTTTTCTTTCTTCCTTCCTTCCTGCCTTTCTTTCTCTCTCCTCTCCTTTCTTTCTTTCCTTCTCTCCTATTTTTACCTCCACCTTGCTCTATTTCTTTCTCTTTTATTTTCCCTTCTTTCTTCTTAGTTGTTCTTCAAAGAGCTGAAGCTTTTGCCCGTGTCCTATCTCTCTTCTCCATTTTTTGCAGCTTTGAAAGGTGTTGAGTTTTCCCTTTTTTTCTTGTGTGAGAAGGCTGCACAAGCAGAAGGAAGTAGCTGGCTCTTCAGAAAGAATGAAAATTGCTGTCAGATTCTGACAGGAACTAAACTGGGTAGCAGTATATACAACCCTCCCTCCACCCCACCCATCCCACCCCCACCCCATTTCTTTCCATTCTAGTAAACTCTACTAAAACATCTAGGAATTATAAAAGAAAGTGGATGTTTTCAGGGGAAAATATGACAGTTAAACTGAATGCCCTTGCTTCTAACAAGGATTTGGTCTGATTTCTGGAGCATCCATTTCTCAGTCATCTGAGGGGCCAGACAGTCTGGCAGCTACCACCACCCTCTGTTTTCCAAGAGGCTCCTGCTCCAGAGGTGTTATTACAGACCACAGTACTATCTGCAGATTGCTGGAAATTCACCCGAAGAAAAATTCTGTCATCTTTCATTCACTTCATTACACAACAGCCTGATGAAGAGCCAGCCTTATTTGATGGTCACCAAAATTATACTGTGATTTGGTAAATGTGTGGACTTCTCAGCTTCTGTGATTGCCAAGTCATCTGTTTTGTTCTCTGTCACTACACATTTTTTATCCTGTCTCACGTATGACTTCATTTGGTTGTGGACTGTGACCTTTCCTGATATGTCCCCATTGCTGCCTGCCATATGTCTAACTGGATGTTCTCCCTTTCTTGCTCAGCCAAGCAGCTGCCTGTTGGAGCAAGTCTTTCTTCCCTCACACTTCCACACTTCAGGTTTTAGACAAATGTTAGCCAGGTTGCAGCACTGGGTACAGGAGTATGGCCCCTCACGTTTTGAAAGCCCTGTGCCCCAAACACCAATAACCTATGAAACCTATTGGGTCTCTTACTAATGAAACCAAAATCTCCTTCCTGTTAGCCAGTTTCCTGCCACAATCAAAAAATCTTGGATTCCTCTCTCTGTTTCTGCTGAAGGGGAAATACTCCATTTTCATTTGGGGCTTTTTTCTGTTTTTCTTATCCCTTTCACTTGTTCTGCCTGTTATCATGGTCTTCACACTTGGTTCTCTCTCAATTTAGTTTTTATCTTCTGCTTGTGTAAATTCCGCAAAAGTTCCTTTTGTTAACTCTGACAAGGAAGAACAAGAAAAGCCTCTGCTTTTTCAGATGGCTGATCAAGGATTATGCAAAGCTGCCTCTATCTCCAGCACCAATGGCAGAATCTGCATGTTTTAGTATAGCACCAGATCAGAATGTTATTCTTTTTTTTTAAATAACTAGTGTTTTTTATTAAATATGTGGCCAGACAGTAAGATGCTGTACAGTGTTTCCAAAAAGTAGGTCCCATCAATATTGTAGCCAAATCCTCACAAGATGTAAATGAGCGTTGCTTCCCTGAAGTCACATTCATGGATGAGATGCTTGCAGTCTGGGCAGTCTTTAGAAAGACTTATACATATGGAATGGCCCTCCTCTTCTGCTGTAATTTCCTCCTCCCCTCCTATGAAGCCCAGCTTCACAGGAACCAGGAAAGTGAAAATATGGCAGTTTCCCTGTTCGTGAAGTATTGTTTTCCTTCCATTCTCACAGGCATCTCCTCTTTTCATATACTTTTGGGGTGGGTTTTGGTTTTTGGCCTGCAATACAAGCCACAGCAAAGTGTGTAATTTGAGGTTTTGCTTTAAACACTTCAGCCACAGCACAGGACAACAGGTGTCCTTCTCTATGAAAAATTGGCCTCTACAAAGCTCATGTCATTGTTATATCGAAAGGTTAGATATCAAAAATGTCCAAACCAGAACACTCCCTTTTAGCTAACTGCTGAAAGGGTGCAATGATGTGAGGTGTCCCATCAAAGGCAAGAAGTGTAGCCACTGTCTCTGAAAGATGATATAAATTTTATTGCCAAAGCCTGGAGAAAAAAATTATGCTACAATTAATAGCAACATTTAGTTGAATGGTGCCTGTTAAAGACTCAGAAAGAGTCTTAGTAGCCCAAGAAATTGGTGAAACCTCTGTCTGGGATACGTTAAACACTGACTGGTTTCTTATACAGGCAGGTGTATAAGACCTATCAAAACCTTTACATTTCTGCAAAGAATCAAGATAAAAGAGGTCTACTTTTGCTTTCTGTTATTTCAACATAAACCTGGAATAATTTACAGCAGTCTCAGACTGTTCTGCTGTTGGAAAATCAACTCTGATTTTGATAGATGATGATGATGATGATGATGATGATATGAAGATTATTGTTGTTATTATTATTACTACTACTATTGTTGTTGTTTTTATTAAAGACCACAGAATTTTTTCATATATAGTGGAATAACGTAATCAATCATATTACAGCTCTTATAGCAGGATTAGATGGAATGATAAAAAAGCTGGGTATTTCTAAGAACGTCACCTATAAATAGGTGACTGTGCTATATGGCCTGTCTATCATGATTTCAGGATGGACAGTTTCTCTTTCTCCAGTCCGTTTATAATCCGTGTTGTTGCAGGGATCCTTTCCTGTTTCTAGCTCAGCCCAAATATAGAGCTAATCAGGATAACAGTGTCACTTAACACTGTCTTTGGCGTGTTTGGTATGTAGATATTGTACTCACTGGCACAGTAAACTTGTTTGATGCAGGTAAACCATGGATTTTAAAAAACATGGATTAGGTGGTCCCCTCAGCAGGCTCTTGAAGGCTCATGAAACTGCCTCAGGCTCCGACTGTCACTGTGGAATGCACCTGGGTCACTGCTCTGGAAATTGGCACCTGGACCCATGGTCATTCCTAGTTGTTCCTTTGCTTGGAGTCTGATATGTTTGCGTATCAGACCCTTCAAGTCAACTCCAGTTTTGAGGAAGGTGAAGGTCAGGAGTCTTTCTTGCCCTGTCTGAAGCCCTGGAAGAAAATGACCTGCATTTTTCCACCCTGCAGCACTCATTGTTCCGATATTAGAGACCATTCTCATCCATGCCTACTACCAGCAGCACTAGGGATCACATGCTTATTTTGATAAGGTCCCATTTTTATGCACTTTAATTTGTCATATTATCTAACTATGAAAACTCTGAGATACAATAATTTCCAGAAAGAGTTTTTTTACCTGTGTTGCTCTTTTACGTTCCCACAAGTGCCTGTCATTTGTCTGTTTGATGGCAAAGTAAAGAAATGAGTGACCTTTGTTCCATTAAATGTCTACAAACAGGCATCATTTGTGTTTCTACCAGTGTGCATTCATTGTTAAAGGCATTCAGTCCCCCATAATAGCTTGCAGTAATAATTTTTTTCTTCTGCCAAGGCTATGACAGAAGTCAGGTTAAAACAAAGAAAAGCATTGGGGGAAAAAAGGTCTAGGTATTTACACGTTGCTGGGATTTCAGTCTCCTGTAGTTATAGCTATTTCTGGCTCCTGTTTGTAGATATATTTTATTTTTTTATATTTTCTGGCTATAAATCACCAGAAGAAAAATGCAAAAGGTGTAATAATGACTGTATTATCTAGGCAAGATGATGCTTATTTTTCCTCAAGTATGTAGAAGGTATTACAACAGGATCAGTTCTAAGTTGTCTTGCAATTTAGCCCAGACTTTTGGTGTTACGATTATAATTCCTTTTCAGTTTCTGATATCTGCATCAAGCTTCTGGGTCTAAATGCTCAAAATTAAGCTCAAAATTCAATACACTCCATCTTTTTGTGGAGTGCATTCAAATCTAGATGCTTTCTTTGGAGATAACATTTCAGAAAGTACTGGATTCTTTATTTCTGGTGGTCAGGTGCTTTTGAACTGGGTCCACTGAACAGCTGAACTGCTGTTTGAACTTTTGTCTAGTGCTCTCTGTCCTCATCTGTCTCATATTCTATGGATAACAATCTTAGGTTTGTTTCCTTATTGATGAGTATCATTGTTCTGAGGTGAAGTAGCTTTTCCCCCAGCATGACATCTTTCCAGCACACAGAAAGGAGTGGGGTGGATAACCTAATGAGTCATAAGTGTAACAGCCAAATGCTTAATTTGCTGTAATCATGCCAGGTAACAACATTTTCATGTCAGAGAGTGGCAAGGAAATGGAAATGGGGGTATGTTTACTGTGTGAAAGAATCTGCATTTGCATTATTAGAACTGCACTCCCCTGCCCTGAGCTATCAGCTTTCCACTTTATGGTACAATAGAGATCAGCACCACTGCAAAGGTACTTTGTTCTAGTCTTTCAGCAGAAGCAGTACCTGCTGTTACTCGCAAGCAGACAAAATGTCTGCTGTCTGCTGTGGGTATGTATTTGACCAGCAGAACACAGAGAACATCTCTTTGCTGGGGGGGAAGCATGCTGTAATTTACGACCTTAACAAATTCAAAAGAGCTGCTTGGAGACTCCCAAGAGGTCTGTTAGAGTTACCAGGAAGTCATCTGTGTCGTATTTTCTTAGCACACCTAAAAACCTGAGGTGTGTAGAGTGGCACAGAGGGTTTAGCACTATATGAAGATGGCAAGATTTCCACACTGGCTGGGCAATTTTGACAGTCCCCATCAAAACAGATGTGTGATTCTCACTGAAGTCTGTGGCCAGACTTCCAGCTACCGTGAAGATCCAGGACAGAAGGGTTGCAGGCACTTTAGCTAGTTTCCTCTGTCATTTCAAGTGCCTTCTCACAGAGCCTGCATGCACCCTTTTACACACTGAGCAGCAGGTTGGAATACCATATAGACTAAGCCCATTCAGCAGTGGCTTGGGGACAAGCTGTATCTCTCAAGTGGTTGAACCATTGGTGAAGTCTGTTCCTTGATGGCACAGATGGTGCAACTGCCTGAAGCACCAGAAAGTCTGTGCTGGTGCTGTTAGTACCAAAGCACTGCAGCTGGATCCCCACTGACAGAGGACTTGCTCCTGTCATCAAAAGAAGCCTGTCTGAGAGAAGGAATCTTTTACACCCAACAGAAGAGAGGTCTGATGTCATGAAGTCACCAGAGCTGACAAAGGATCACAGTCAAATGTAATGTGTCACAAGTACCAATTAAATGCTTTTACAGTTTAGTGTTTCATAGCCTAGGAGAAAAGAAAGGGTCCAGAGGGCAAACTTTGTTGAATTTACTTTTGGTTTCTCAAGCACATTGTTCTAATGAAGCTGAAGGAGAGCTGCCTTTATGAGTTTTGACTTACAATAGCCTTTGCAATCTTTTGTTGTAGTATTTTCATTTTCCACAGAACATGGCAATTCTTTCCCCTGGAAATGCTAAGCAAGCTATCTATCCAGACAATATATGCAATTCATCTGGAGAAAATGAAGCATTTTAATAACAACCTGCTATAGAGCTCTGACAAAAAAAGTTAGGGTTTTTTGTTCTACTCCATCAATAAGAGCACAAGCACGCAAGAATAAAGCAGAAAGTCATCCTTACTCTGGCAGAATATGGACACGTGAACCCAAATCTGGCCAAAACCAAATAAAAGTAAAAATTAAATGGATAAGTGAATACGGACAATTACAAAAGCCTCTTTTCTTCACCTTGTCATCTGTTTATAAACTCTTGGAACTTAATTCTGTCTAAATTTGCTCCTTACAGAATAGCAGTATTTGGATTTTTCTATCATCAGAGAAAGAACTAGATATGGCTTCGTTTCCACATCTGTGGGCTCTCCTGTGTTGGCCCAATAAATGGGCTTGTTATGTACAACTGAACCTGAAAAAATTAATCTTTTTTTATGTAGGGAGATTCCTTCTAATGAAATTTGCATATAGGGGTAGGAGTTGTCTTTTCCCACATGCAAGATTTTAATGACTCTATAAATCTTCATTTAGAAGTTGTATCTTTAAAATTGATTTAATTGCTTCTTTTTAAATCAAGGGAAGTTTCAGAATAAGGTTACATTTATTCTTTTCCCTGAGGGAAACATGAGAAATAGGAATTTCTCTTGAGTTCCTTCTGCTGCTGGGTGTTTGCTGTTTGTTTCTAGAGCTTTGGCTGAACCACTGATTCTCAAGGTATTGTGGCTGCTGTGCTGGTCACGTGAGGCTCCATGAGGGTCTTGTTGTGGGTTTAAAAATAGTAATAGCGGAGAACCCTGGCTAGCTGGGAATGCCAGACTGATGGGGCAGATACCCAGCAGGATCTGCAAATTGGTTCCAGTAGATCAGTGGCTGATCAGGCAGCAGCAACAAATCACTGAGCTGGTCAGCCACGTGCTTAGTGTGTTGCAAGGCAGATCTCAGTCACTCCAGTGGTTACATTTAACAATTTCACTACTGATCAGTGGCTAAAGTTTGCTTACACTGTCTGAACAGTTGCAAGTTGTCTTTGGCTCAGATGCCAATCAAACACATTGATTGCACATGTCTCTGAGCCTACGGTTACCAGCACAAATTGCTTTGCCATTGTGAAAATCATCTTACAGTCTTCATTTACAGTTGCTGATTGTGGTGTGCTTGCACCTAAATTCCTTGGGACAGGGGAGGATTGTGCCTAGTGCTTGGTGCTGCACAAGACTGCCTGTCACAGGGTGATGTTGGCAGGCTGTGCCAGAAAAGTGCTGAGGCTGCGAACTGTCATCACAAGGTGTCAGTGAACTGAAGGGCAGATACCACTTTGGCAGAGTAGCGAGTCCCTGTATCAGAGACACCAGTCTGATTCCAGTTCGCTGTACAGCCTGGAGCTTGTTCTCTCCACAATAATTTAAGGAGTACAAAAGCTCTTCATCCTGATTGTAAAACAGGATTTTGGACCCACTTGAAACACTGACTCTGATCCAAAACTTCTTTCAGCTGAGCGGTGACAATCAACACAAGTCCCAGATTGAGCCCCACATTAATATCCATGTGAAGGGCAACTTTGTTTCTTTCGGATTCTCAGAACTTCTTGTGTTTGAACTGCAGACATGCCCTTTGAAAAACAGAGATTTATTTATAATTGGCTAGATTTGCAAGCTTGCTTTATTACATTATTTCCTGCCCAGAGTTTCTTAATACTGAATAGAAATTATTATGAAAACTTCTTACTTCAGGGCATTTCCAGGCTAGCAGGGCTAAAGCAGAACCTGTCATTGCTGGTCCAGTTTTATTTCTGGAAAAATCTGCTAAACTGAGCCAAAGTTCAAGTCTACAAGGGGAACACATACACACATAACATTCATGCACGCACTCAGCGAGTTAGTTCCAACTCCTGTTGTGGGACATTCAGCCTGATGCCTTTAAATGATACATGAGAAGTTATTCTGCTAATTTGATGACCATCTTTTTTCTTGCAGTGTCCTGTAAAAATTATTTTGCAAACGTATCTCAGAGTCAGGAATATCCCTGTTTTTCAGTTTTGCCAACTCACTTGCTGTCAGCAGAGTAAAAGGGGGGGGGGGGGGGGGGGGGGGTGTGGAGAATCAAACTCAGCATGAAGTATGGGACGTCAGCCTAAATTGTAATATGGAATCTTTACTTCTGAGCAGAACCATGGTATCTTATGCCAGAAAACAGTACAGGCTCGGCCAACTAGGGATTAGCTGTTATTATTCTGGCTTTTTGTTGCTAACTTTTTTATGCTAAATGCATAAAGAGAATACAAAAATCAGCTCACTTCAGAGGTGGTAAAGAACTGGGCAGGGAGTTGGTACTGGCCTGTGATAGCTCTGCATGATTTGCCTTTGCTTCAGTAAGGGCATTTAACCACAATAGCAATGAGTTTCATAGGAACACCTTTAGAAATACGCAACAGCTTCATCCAAAACCTATTGAACTTGTAAGTGCATTTTCTTGATTTTAACGGGGTTTGGATTAGATTGTCAGGCAACTTAATGGAGCTGCCTTTGACATTTGGTGTGGTAACAATCTGCAGTTCAAGCCTCTGACCGCACTTCAGCAATTTGAAACTAGAAAGATTTCAGGGTGGAAAGTCTGTGCCTCATTACACTCTTTAAGGGGAGAAAGCTTAACTTGTAATAGAAATGAGTATGAGAACTGCTTACTTCAGAACATTTCCAGGCACAACTTGATGCAGTAATCCATTTTCATTCCTGGTGGGGGCTTCCTTCCCAGCTCTTTATGGACTCAAAAAGACTTCATCTCCCTAAACCCCCCAGGATAGATTAAGATCAGGGCTAGAATGCATTGGAAAAGGAAGTTTCCATCCCACAGAAACTTCAGAATTTTGACATTGTTTGTAGTTTCAAACCAGGATGAGGAGTTGACATTTCAAAGCTTTTCAGAGAGCGAAATATTCCCCAGACCTCTGATTCAAAAATGTCGGTATTTTGTTTTGAACTTTGTCCACCAAACCATTATTCTGAGCTGTAGATTAAGAGGTACAATGTCCCTATTCACTGCTGTGCCTACCAAGATGACCAAGCAGTGTCTACCAAGGTGCTTATTTTCATGGTGAATCCTCAAACAACCCTAGTCAGATGAGTGTGCCCATAGGTCAGTGTCTTGACAGAATTTCATAGCTCTGCAGCCCAAGTCAATCTGCTTGTCCTGATAGCTGGGTCTCTCCTAGTGTATTGCATCTTTGGCATCCTTGAGAAGAGTTATTCCAAAACCTCTCTGTTTTGTTCATGTTATGGGTGGATGCTGAAGGAAGCAATTCTACCTTCCTGTTCCTTGCTAACTCTGTACAGATTTCTGGAGGAATGGTCTTATTTTCACCCATACCTTCATCTTTAACAGTCAGCTCTCTGCAGCCTTGATGGAGAGTGAAAATAATTACATATTCTCACCTTGGCTCAGCCAAACCTATGTTTCTTCTGCTTATAGAGGCAAAAGTTATTATTGTCATGAAGTATGTATTTTTTCAGGAGCACTTTAGTATTTCCTTGTCTGAAGTTTGCTTTCGTAACAGTCCAGCCTATATAATGTTTTTGTGTAAGAGCTACTAAAAACTAATATAAGAGATATGGAGTAGTCTTTTTCATTTTAAGGCTTCAGTGACTCCACTGCAAACACTACCAACCTTTTTACTAAATGTAATTACCTCCAAAACATGGAAGAAGGATTTCCTTAGGTAGAAATGGGAGGAAAAAAAAAAGAGAAAGACAGTGAACTTGGGAACATTCACTCATAAGGGGTTTTAATGAAAATTTCATACTTATTCCCAGAGCCCAGAGCTCTGGATATCTATTAAGACTGATAATCTAACAGAGTAAAGCAAAAAGCTCTGCAGAAACCTGGGGAAAAATAGGAAATTTATTTAATTTATTCAAAATTTCTAAGAGCATAAAACTATCTGAAAAACTACTAAGTACAGGAAGATTAAAATACATTTTGTAAATACCAGGTAAGTTTTGGTGTTCACAAGAGGTCTCCATTTTGCCATACTTCCATTCAAAATACAGTATTCCACCAAAGTAATTATTTTTGTGCTATACAGTGACAATGGCTGTCCCACTCAAAAGAGCAGCGAACCTTAATATAACTTCCTTTCACACCTGAGGTTTTCCTGGTGGTTTCCTCTACAAGTTGCAACCCAGCTCCAAATTGCTCAGTTTAGAAATTAACTTTAATCAGAGTACAGGCCATGGCAACATGTGAGCTGATGATTCATAAAATTAAAAAGGCTTTGAAGCAGTAAAAGATAATATTGAAATTGGTTGCCTCATACCTGGATTTAAGATCCAGCCCTTTTTACATCCAGGCAGTTCACATATTCTTCTTGAAATATGTGAAGGCATACAGGTTTGGATATCACTTTAGACTGAACCATTGAGTGAATATAAAATATATGATATGAGCAGATATGAAAGGGAATTCTGACCTTTTCTTTGATATCTGGGTTCCTCAGCAGGACCATGCTCACTGTGGGTACTAGTAAGCTGTAATTCACTTGATGGAAATGTGTCTGATTTGTAGGCATTATGTCATACAGTGTTCAGATCATGAAAGTGATTTTTTTTTATCTTGTCTATATAGAGACATCCATGAAAGCAAAAGTAAACCAGTCTGTGTATATCAAAGGTGGTTCAGCTTCTGTAAGGGTGTTTTTATTCAGAAAAAAACAGACCTAAATCTTACATTGTGGCACTCATAGAATTTAGATATCTATACTTGGATGTTCTGTATGGAGTAGCCACAGACAAGATAATCTTAACTTTGCTTCAGCTATCTAACCATTATTTGTCAGGGTGTTTCTAATGTGATAAAATGTCCCTTGCAATCTTGGTATGACAAGGTTTTCAGGGAAGAGTATAATTTATGCATGCCTGTTACTCCATTAGCCCTCATTAATACCCCTGGAGATGTCATAATATACTGTAGAAGAATAGGAGATTGATCGAGTTCTGACCCAGCAGAAATGAGTAAAGTCAAAGACATTTGATGATAGCTTTCATCAAGTCTGAATCTAAACCTATAATGATTGAAATTAAATTAATTATGCCATCAATATCACAGATAATCAAGGAAACTGCTATTCTGCCACTAGTAAAATAATGTCAAAAAGGGGAATTGAATTACTAAAAGTAAATACTGTTTATTAATCTAAGCCTGCATTTTCACAGGCAAGCGAAAAGGAAGTGTCAAACCCAGAATTACATCTCACCCTAACAGAGTTCTTCAATTCTGCACAAGTAGATTTGCACAGATAAAGAATATTATTCTGAATGTATGAGGGCAAGTTACACAGGCACTTTTATGAGCCTGGATGCTAAGTGCACTATTTGCCTTTACCAGTTTCTAGGACCCAGCTCTCTGAATTAACTGCAAGTCAAAGATGGAGGAAAGTTTAAAGCTGAAATAAACATTTTATTTATAATTACCTGTGTTTATATATACTCTCTGTTTGGCTAAGAGTCATAGCACGAACTCTTTAGAAGTAGAATTTATACACAAATATTTTTCATTGCTTCCTTTGCATGCCAGAATGCTAGAAGGCCTTTCATTTTCTAGTATGTGTAAAGATAATTATACCACTGTATGGACTTGCTTAATTTCTTGGATTCCAATTATTTATGTGCTAAATTCATAACTTGAATGCAGAATTCAAAGTTCAAACAAAAGGCCTACATTAGTACTGTGCTAAATAAATTTATATTCCATTTAATTAATTCTAAATATATTTAATTACAAATTTCTGTTTGATTCTCCAGAGAACTGTAGCTTTTTTGCAAAGTGAGAACTTTTTTCTGGTTTATCTATTCAAGTTCTAAAATCTTGAGCACATAAGCATAAAGCCAGTTTCAGAGCAGGTAATTGCATTTCTGACTCTCAGTTCTTTTGTTTTAACCATTCCCTCCTTCTTTATCAGATCTTTAACAATGTCTGAACACAGGCATTGATAGTGTGGAATGAGATTATTGTCAAACATAAGTAAAACCACATGTTTTTCCCAACTGCATAGCAGGTAAAATTTCACTGACATCTCAGCCATGTTGCTATTTATCTCTGCTGCTCTTTACTTTCATCTATCTGTCTGTTTCCTATCTGTCTTCTTACCTATTTCAGTTATTTTTCTTTGTTAAACTCTAAGAAGTGAAATTCCTGATAGGACTCTGACCAAGAAATGTTCACAATCCCCTAAAAAAACAATCTCCGACAATACTCTTTCCTTTCTCTGGACTGCAAAAGCCATTGAGTACTAACCCGCTCACTATCTCACATCTGAATTCAGTTCAAACTCCCAGCCAGATTTGCTCAGCCTCTTTCATTGCTAAGGTACTTTATGGCCCTCCAGAGATGCTGAGAGAGAACTTTGGCAGTAATTAGTTGCAGAGATGGATCGAGCAGTCAGTAGGTGCTCATGTTGAACTGCACATCTTTCTTTCTCGCCAGATCGTTGGCTGTGACCGCCAGCTGGGAAGCACTGTCAAGGAAGATAACTGTGGGGTCTGCAATGGCGATGGGTCCACCTGCCGGTTGGTTCGAGGCCAGTATAAATCCCAGCTCTCAGCAAATAAATGTAAGCTGTCCCTTCTGTTAAAGCGCCATCTTCCCCTCTTAGTGAAACACACATTTCTTGCAAGCTAGATTGCACCCTACTCTTTCTCGGGCAGCTGGGTGATCATGGTCAGTCTCGTTGTCCCTACAGTTTCTTCCCTCTTGGATTGAATCAGGCTTGCTCTGAGTACAGCTCTAGCTGCGGGTTTGGACAGAGGACTGTGAAAAGGTGTCACCAGTACATTCCCCATCTCAGACAGGTAATTACTTGGGAGGAGTGGGAGAACAGAAAGAGCTGGCTCTACCCACACTGCTCTGGCCGTATTAGCTGGCTAGGCACCGGACTCAGTCCATGCCGCTCTGAACAAAGCGGGTTATGCTGCTCTGTGACAGAGGGGAACCCTGGGGAGATGGTGGTGCCAGCCTGGCACAGCGCTCCCTCCCAGACCTACCAGTGCTCCCTCCCAGACCTACATTCATAGCATGTCGGCCAACTGCTGAGCATGGTGACTCAGTCCTAGGGTGGGCTGAGGTGCCTGTCATCAGGAGGTGCCTGCATGGATGGGTATGAACAGACATGGGCCTTCCTGCACACTGAGTCAGCTTTAACTCAGAGTAGTAAAGCAGCTTCAGAGTGCCCCAGTGGCAGGGTTAGCTTACCCTGAAGCCCAGGCAGGGTTACAGATGGAGCCATATAGATGGTGCTATAAAAGTTTTGGGACAGGAGATAGGGCATGTCTGGTCAGTTTGAAGGAAGGGTAAAAAGGAAGGTGCATTTTCATGCCTGTGTAGGCACACCTAAGGAATCATGTGTGCTGGCCTGCTAACCTGCCCCAGCCCTACTCAGTGGCACTAGAGTTTAATCAGAGCAGGTCTACCATTCTGGAGTACTTTTTCTAGTGCTCAATAGCACATGACCCAAAAGAATCAAAAAGCAGTGCAACACCTGCTGAAGACCGTGTGTGTACACTTGTGGATTCCAGTATAGGTAACATCCAGTTTCTGTGCAGAACAGAGAGAGATGCTTTGTACAAAAACTCTCACTGTCAGAGAATAACTGCTTGGGTACAGAGCACAGCACACAGAGCAGCAGTTAGCACAGTGCACATCTGGGTCTGGGTTTGCTAACTGAGAGGGAGACAGTAGGAGAATAAAAAAGGGAAGGAAGGAAAGAAAGAAGGAAGGAAGGAAGGAAGAGGAAGGAAGGGAGAAAGAAAGAAAATTAATGAAAGAAAGAAAAAGAAAGAAAGGAAGAAATAACTATTTTGTATGAAGGAAGGAAAGGAATAATCCTTATAAAGGTTCCATTGCTGAGGCAGAACTACACATTAGAGGGCAAAGGAAATAATTCACAAAGATTAAGGAATGGAATTTCACCTCATTGTGCAATGTGCATGAACAGATTCAGGAATCTCCAGGCTGCTTGAGACATGATAGTATTTTTTTATATTTTTTTTTGGCAAATGTCTTTTCCTGTAGGAATAATTCATTGTTTTTCAGTTGCTTTGTGGTAAAAAAGATGCTCCTCTATTTTCTACTGGGATAAAGGCACTAATATATTATGCACAGTTTATAAACTAAAATGTTTATAAAATAGCATCCCTACTCACAATGATTTGCTATTAAGTATAAAGAATGCTATAGAGGTAGAACAGATGGCAGAGAGCACAGTCTTAGAGTGAGACAAATGTGAAAAATATGTCATAGAATGGATTGTTCAGGTGCATTTGCATGCAAGTAATTGTTATACAGAACTGAATGATTTTGCATGCACTCCATAAACCACGTAGCATTATTCTCTCCCCTGCTGTAGACATACATGTTGTTATGCAACACAGTATGAGTTTTGAATATATTAAAACTAAGTGCTCCTTTAAATCAGCTTTTCACAATTGCAAAGGCACACTTATGGATCTCCTTCACATATGTGAATTAATATGATGAATTCTTTTTGAGGTTTGCTTCCAAATGGTTTATGTACATGCTGCAAAAATTCAAGATTTCAAATGTTGGAAAGCTTTTAAAAATCTGCTGTTTGGTTTTTGCATTTATCCTCCTCGCACTGTTTGAATACCTGTCACTTTCGCACTTTGTGTCAGCTTCTTGCTTGTTTGTCACTGTAAACACATCTACATAAGTATATCTGGGATCAGGGACTGATTTGTTTGGTAGAATGACTGGATTACATTTGGCTAGTCAATAGCTTAATTCCAAATTATCTCTATAAAATAATCCTCATTTCTCAAGAATTGTGCCTATTTTGTCTGTGGTATGAACAAGGCATGAAAAGCCTATGTAAGCCAGACTGACTTGTGACGTGAAAAAAATCAGAAGGGGCACGTGCAGGAGTGACCAAATATCAGCAGAGGTGTACTGTGGGGTCATGTAGAATTTTTGTTTGCCTAACAGAGCACAGCATTCAATTTTGTAAGGAAACTGTACAGTGACCTTTATTCCAGTGCTGTCCAATTAGTTTCAGAAGTTGTTTGTATCTCAGAACACCCCAGACCCAGTTTTGAGCTAATCATCCTGAATTCATTTTCTCTTGGTGGTCATATCCAGTTCCATTCTCCATGCTGTTTGTATCATGCAGAGGAATAGGAGGACAGTACTAGAAGAAATTCATAGAGCTTTTAAACAGCACTTCCTACAGGAACAGCTTCTTCAGTATTTATAAGGCTAGTACAGATCTCCCAGTGGTCTCGGAAACAGAAGCATAGCAGGGCAGGAGGCAATGTGACATCGAATTCTCTCCAACATTTTTACGAAAAAGAAAGCCCTGTGTCTATGTCTATGATCTTGTTTCTACTTATTAAAAAAAAAAAAAAATAAAGCCACAAAAAGCTTTGTTCATTTCAGAAATATCCTTTTCTCCAAGTCCTATGCTTGGGTGGTTTAATCTTTCTAAGTCTGCAGAAAGTGATACTTTTTTTTATAATACCTCTTTCTGGAAAGGGTGTATGTATCTTCCTGTGGAGATAAGCTAAATGTAATCAGGCTTCTTTGAATTCACCAAGGAGCTAAAAAGTTCATCCCATAATTGGTGGATGAATTCTGCTGATCACCTTTTGTGAAGGTAGTATTTCTGTAAAAGAGGATTGACATCTACTAGTGAAGTAGATTAATTTTAAAAGAGAAATGTAGAAATTGCTGTGCTGAGGCAGAATAGATATTTATCTGATTACTTTTGCCATGGTTGTCAAAAATAGTTACAGTTCCAGATTTCCATTGAACATCATTAATAATGGGGAAATAGAAACAACTCAATTTTTCATCATGAGAACTGACAGTTAGACCATTTGGACAAAATCCAAATTCAAAATCCAAAACCAGAAGAAACTGATCTCTCACAGGAACCTGAGGTATGTAACTAATACATAACCTTTTCCTAAATCCTTGCACTTTCTTCACATCCCTGGGCCACTGTCCTCCCAGTTACCTGGGACTCTCCCTTGCTTCCCTATGCATCTTCTCTGGAGGAAACTACCTGCACATTAACATCCTTTGTGCCCCTTCAGAGTGCTCTACGTGGCTGCTCCGCAATCTGCCTCTCTGCTTATTGTTGTAGTGAGCTGTGACTAAATACTGCTATGCTTACTTCCACATGTCTCTTCACAGGAAATGTTTCCTTCTTATCACTTTTAACCTCAGGAAATTATTCTTCAATCCCTACTGCTTCTGCTTTGTGAGAGCAGGAAGCACTGTGATAAGCATAAATCCCCCAGAGCTTTGCAGTTCACGTAAAGTGTGCTAGGATTTCAAATGGAGAGCAACAAGATCAGGTGAAATACAGTCCTAGCAATACCTTGGGGCAGAAAAGACATGCTAAGATTATATGATATGTAAGCTTGCATGATCTTTAAACTGTCTGATTTTTCTCTGATGTATCAGTGAGTTGTTAACTCTAGCCCAGAGCTCATAGCTGAGAGATGGTCAAATATAATAATGACATGGGACTATCTTTAAATAAGACTTGTAAAAATATGATTAATATTTTTTTAAAAATTGAAGTTACTGTTTTCCCTGACTCACTCCAATAAGAGTGATATATATACAGCAAAATTGTATGTCAAACTCATGGACTTTGTTCCCCAAAATGAATAAAATGTATTTATCCCAATTGGGTATCTTGAATATGAGCACCAGAATGATACCAATAAAATCAGCATTAGAATATCAATATTCAATTAATTTTGTAAGACTTGAATATTTGTCTTTTCAAATAGAAAATTTTAATTCTGATAGAAATGAAAAACGTCAATCATTGCTAATTAATGTGGTATCAGAGACGTATATGAACAGAATGTGTGTTGAATAGACTTTAACCCCAGT
The DNA here is from genome assembly GCF_023638135.1 of Falco biarmicus. Lineage (NCBI taxonomy): Eukaryota > Metazoa > Chordata > Aves > Falconiformes > Falconidae > Falco > Falco biarmicus. The sequence goes on along the minus strand of NC_079311.1, from coordinate 49,478,000 downwards.
GTTACAGAAGTCTTAGGAGACTGAAAATTCTGGATAGGTTGAGGAAACATAACCAGTCAGATTTTGAAAATGAAGATAAGGTTCAGAGGAATCTGGGCACATGAACAGGCTTTATCTTCACACGGCTCTTGTGACAGTTTTATGAGATTGCCTACATTTGGCACCTCACTTCTGCAATATTAAGAGGCCACAAAAGTATGAATCCCATAAAGCTCTCCAATATAAGTGTCAGAAATTCCTATGGTGTATGACTGAATTTAAAATTTAAAAGGGTTCTAGTTCACATTTTTGAGATATTATAGGTTTGGATTAATAAATGTCTTGTTTAAAAAAAGTCATTGTTTCGTGTAGTTTTCCCCCTTCCTGTTGCCTCTTCACTTTTTGACATAAAACAACAACATTAATAACTATTTTGCCGTTAACTGAGAATCCTGATTTAGCTAGGCTGGAACAGTTTCCCCAGTTAGGTCTAGTCAGGAACTTTAAGGCCCTAGCTCATGCTTGGATGAAAGATAATATGCTTTTATTGGCTGAGTTAGCCCTACCTGGCAAAGCAACACATTACTTTGAGAGCAGAGCTATAGTTCTTGCTAGCAGGCATTACACGACACAGATGTGAGCAGCTCTAATGAACATATAGTGAAAGGGGCTTCATTCCTGTCTTGTCTAGTACTTCCCCAAAAAAACATCCTGTTAGGAATGCATACTTTTTTCCCCAACTTGTAGTCATAAAAAGAGACAGAAGGGACAGGGGAAGGTGAATGGAAAACCTAGGCATGCTGGTTAGCCCAGGTCACTGTTCTCTGGGCACCCACTCCACGACCCAGGCAGAGAACTGGGAGCATTTTTTAGCATCATTTCACACCTTGCCTCCCTGTCTTCCTTTAGGACATGAGGTTGCTGCCCCTTTAGAAATGCTGACCTAACTAACTTTCACAGCAGGATTTGACCTACATGCTAAGTTACACCTCAGTTTAAATCCACTTGGCAAAGCTCCCAAGGGCTTCATTGGTTCAAGATCCTGCTCTAAGACCTGTTTACATGACAGCTGAATAGGCTTCTGTTTTTCCAGGAGCTTTCTGTTAGTGGTGTTGAAAGGGAAGCAGAATTACAGCACTCCTAGTCATTAAAATAGAAGGTGTGAAAGCGAAGGCATGCCTGAAGGCAGTGGGAGATCATCACTAGCATGGGCAGGGTTGTGGAGAAGCTGTAGAATTCAACTGGGAAAGAATCACGTGAAGGAAAGGGTTGTTCTGGTGAAACATCTGAATAGGTTTATGCTTCTCTACTTCACCACAAACAGCAATTCAAAATACTTGGAAGAGATTTAAGTGGAGTTGTGGTGAAACAGAAAGCTATTAGGTATTCTTGAAATCCAGAAATGGTTGTGAAGGAGTTGAGAATAAAGAATATCATCAGGTTTGGGTTCTTCTAAGTAGAAGATTCTTGCCACATTTAATAATTTCTTTTTTCAGATTTTGAATGTTCTCTCATAATTTATAGGGCTGTTTCACTGGTCTGAAATCTTGCCTTCTGACTGCCTTGTAAACACCTGTTTTGCTGCTTATTTGAAAACAGATGGGAATTTCTTTGCTCATTTACTCCACCTATTTTTGCCTTCCTGCAGTGGATGATACAGTGGTTGCTATTCCCTATGGAAGCAGGCAAATTCGCCTTGTGCTGAAAGGACCCGATCATTTATGTAAGTAGAATAAGTTAGTCTACATTTGTTTAAGAAAGCCTTGTTAACCCGCAGTGCTCTGTTTACACTGTGGTCTCTGGTTTTCCTCTCTAAGATCACTGATTTCAACACAGGGATGAGTCCTGCCCTCAGAAGCTCTCCTCAGACTCAATTACATCAGTGGTACATACTTTTCAGAGCAAAACCTGACCAACATTGCAGAATCCTTTGCCCCTCCATAATTTTTCAGTCATTTCTGCTTGCTTATCCTGTGGTAGACTCACTTGGTGCCAAGTGCTTTTATTTAAAAATTATAAAATATATACCACTGAGTGAAGAAATGTTGAGGACACTAAAGTATAAGCTTCCCTACAGCTGAGCTTTGCCATCAAACTGCTGATGACTTTAACATGTTTCAGATATGATAATCTCTCTCACTCCTGTAGATGCACACACACACATCCACACATGCACACACATACAGAATCACAGTCTAAAGATCAGAAACCGCTTGCATAAGTCAAACCATGGTCCTTAGTAGTCATATTGCTCCGAAGAGTTAAGACCACTGAGTGCTGTTAGCCTGTGACTTGGTGGCTATAACACTTCCCTGCTCCATCTGACAGGAAGCTATGTATCCCAGCAGCTGTATATCCCTTTTCTTTGCTGGGAGAAGAATCTCAGGGTTTGAGAATACTCTGGGAAAGCTGAAGGTAAATCCATTTATTCTGTGAGTAGAAATTCCTTGCATACCCCTGTCTTACCTTGCAATGTAGTAGCTGCTCACAAGCTGCTCCTTTTTTCATCAGCAGCAAATGAACAGTAGAGTTGGTGAATGGGATTTACTGTCAGAAAAACCACAAACTATACTGCATAACCTCTCAGAAGCACAAATTATTGTAAGATAAGTAGGGCTCCATTTCTCCTTTTCCAAAAGAAAATAGGACTTTTCTGTAGCACAGACCAGATAAAGTCCTTTGTGTTTGTCAGTGTAAATACAAACATTAGTGTCAGCAAGGAGGTAAAACACAAAATCATTCCCACTCTCTAGATTTCTTTCATCCAAAGAACTTACACTGAGTGGCAAAATAAGGGGTGGTTTATCAGCCCTGTTCTGTACTCACTGCTGGTGTCGAGAAAGCAGTGGGCATGCCATAACCTTTTAATGGTTCTTTAGATTTAGAGCTGTGTTATCAGCAAATTACAGGTTATAAACTAAGAAAAAATATATTATGTTTTTCTTAAAAGTTCAAATGCTGCCTGTACTTCAGTTTTAAGTGGCCCTTTGGATATTCCTGAGCTGTTTCAGTATGGTTCTTATTATTTTCCCAGTAAATGATTTGCAGTCTTCCTTTCTCTGCTGTCTTCTTTTCCAGTATAGATGTTCTCTCCCAAGGTAGAAAACTTTTCTACTAGTATTATTTTTCCAGTGAAATTGAGCTATAAGATAGCTTAGAGAGAAATGAGAATTTAGCAAGAGAGATTGATCTAAAACTGTCTTCACTTAGGCCATATCACATTTCAGGACAAAAAGATTTGAATCAGTGAGGTCTGCCTGAGTCACTGGTTGAGATTGAGATTAACTGCCCTGTGTAAACATTAGTAAGTCCAAATACATGTATTTCTTGTTTCAGATGTCTCCATGAATCTTTCTGTTCACCCATCAAAGGATTTTATATATGTATCATCTACAATCACTTGGTGGGGAGGGAGTATTTTGCCCTGTGAACTTTGGTTGTGGGAGAAATCAACATGAGGCTGATTATATATATATGTTTTAAAACCAGCTTTATCCCTGATGCATGCAGCCTTGTCTAGAAATAAATATATGGCCAAGCGAATCACAAAGGAAGAAACTAGTCTCACTGAAAACCAAGGAATTCATTAATACAGAGCAAATTCTTAGTGTACTGTCTCAGCAACTTCCTTCATGAATTAATTCCCATGACCCATCCCTAAAAGCAGTCTAATTACTGCAATTATCTTTTTCCCCCAATTAACAACTTAATAAATGCTAATAAAAATGTTTCTCCCATTTACTGTCTTTGAAAATACGATTCCATCACAGATTACTAGTATGTCCCCATATAATTCAGATTTTGCCTTAGATGCCTCTCTATGTGGGAGAAGATTTGTACATAATTTCACAAATACATGTGAAAGGACTACAATGGACTTGCCATCCATGATGAAAGGCATTGTCACTTTGAAATAATAGTTTACTGGTAAATGTTCTGTGAAGCATAATCTGGAGTTGGTGGGGAGGCTAGCTCGATGGAACAGATCTTTCTGACTTGATTTCCATTTAATAAATCACTTAATATCTTTATCATGATTTAACAATCAGAAGAAATTGTTGCTACCAAAGAGTATCTGAATTAATCCACTTTTTCGGAGCTGTGAATGCAGAAAGAGCTGGAGGGAGAGCTCAGGTGAGTTCAGTACTCACCTTCCCCTCCTGCTCCACTGGGATGGATCACACTACTTCTGGAGAGGAGTCAGGATTGCTGTCATACTGATCTTTCTTTCCTGGATGTCTTGCTTTCAGTTAGTTGTCTATCACAGCAACATGTGGTTAATGACCCACCTTTGAACTGAAAGAGGGAACAGCGACTTAATAAAGCCAGCACTCATGGGTGAACATCTGAGTTATGCTCCACATAGAACCATGACTTACTCAGAGTGACTTAAATGACAGCAAATATACCTGATAAGGAATGGATTAAGATGTCTTGGAAGAGAGTAAAGGCATGGCCTATGGGTGAAGAGGTGAATGTAGAGCTAGAAATCTAAGGGTTGAACAAAGCCAAAAAAAAAAACAAAAGAAGAAGGAAAAAGAAAAGTAAAGCATGGGAATGTGAATAAATTCTGGAAAAGAACAAAAAAGTTGGATTATCACTAATTTAGGAGGCAAATCTGCACCACCACTACTTTGTCTTGGTTTTCTTTTTCTGCTCTCACTTCCCTTTACCTTAAGCCATGTTGCTCTAGTTTCCTGATAATTTTTTTCTATTTGTCAGATTTAGAAACCAAAAGTCTCCAGGGTGTGAAGAGTGAAAACAGCCTCAGCTCCACAGGCTCCTTCCTAGTGGACAATTCTAGCATCGACTTCCAGAAGTTTCCTGACAAGGAGATACTAAGAATATCTGGGCCTCTCACTGCAGACTTCACTATCAAGGTGAGGATCATTGATCATTGACTCTTAAAGCAACATACATTAAGACAGGTTTCATTAGAAAAATTAAAGACTTTTCTAGATCTTAATTTTCCAGTATACATTTACCACAAAGCTTAGTCTAGGGTCGCTTTTGAACTCTACATGAAATTCTTTATAGCTAATATCTGATGAAAGCCTCATTGGACACTCCTCAGGAAAGAGACTGAGTTTATGCCAAGAAAGGCATACCCAAGGTATGCCCTAAAGAGAAAAGATGAACTTATTACAAGAAAAAGCAGACAGCTTTCTGTGTATAAAGCTGAGGTACATATAAATCAATAATATGCAGCTTGCTTTCTCTGTGACAAGCAAAAAGAAAGTCTGTATCTTTGGCCCATAATTTGTGGCATTTATGCTAGTGTAATTGCACTGAAGACTGTAAGAGAGGGGAGAATGAGGTCCCCAAGCTCCAAAATAAATGGGATGACTTTGCTTAGGAAATGGTGTCATTTCAAAGTTCTGCTTTGTGTTGCACTGGCAATAAGAATAAAATTGTTTCCTCCCATTAGAGCATTTCTATTCTTCCAGGTAATATAAAACACATTGCTGGAAGCAGTGCACACATTCTGTGGGAAAACACACGTAAAAAAATGAACATTTGGGAATTACAATGAAATAAATCCTTTTCCAGTAGGTCCAAGGAACTTGAAGGATTTCAGCTGTAAAACTGTAAAACCTGTATCATATCCAGGACTATATAAATTTTACCCCATGGACCCCAGAGGCAGATGACATTTGCTTTAACCTAGAGCTGATGGCAGCTAGAAGTTTGAACAGTGAATTGGAAAATGCAGTAAGTGATTGGGTTGAAATAAGTTGAGCTTGTTGGACTGGAATGGTTAGCTCAGGTGATAGCAGAGCCCTGTAGACTGTCCCCTACCCATCGTGGTATGTTAGGAGCATAAAAGGCAAGCTGAAATTATCAGGACTGGTTCACAAGGAGAAGCCTGACCTGAAGAATACGTTCTTTTCTCTTTGAAGGTCATAATGAAAATACCTTAATTAAACAGATCCTGGCCAATTCAAAATGTCTAAAAGCCTTTTACCTGTGTTACAGATGATATCCAGATTATGAACTTAGTGCAATGTAAGCAATATTGCTTACTTTGCATTATTTGTGCTGTCTATGAATTTAAGGCATCTTGGTTGGTTAGCACATACCTGTTGGGGACAGCTGGTAGTGTAGACCAATGGCCCTGAAACGGTAACAGGAGGGTTGGACTGTGTTCCTGGTATTTCTACTGTTACCTTTTGACAGAGAAAATACCTTTATTGCTTGTGCTTGCATTTCCTTCTCTATCAAAGCAAAGTAGGAAGCACTAATTAAATCAAAGGCAGTACCCTACTTGTGTGATGACTCTCTGGCCAATATGAGTGTACAAGCTGGCTAGGAATGGGCAGAACAGACACTGCTGAGTTGAGATTAAACTGTTTTAATAGTTTTGCTGTGTGTTTTCACCTTTTGAAAATCAGACTAGCATGCTCAGCAGGTATTAATTTATTGACTTATCCTCTGTCTTAAGTAGATACAGAAAAATGCACAAACAAAACCCCTGTTCAGAGTTGTAGGATCTTTTCTAAGATTAGCATTAGATTTTGCTTTGGATAAGGTACTTACAGATTTCTTGCATTTGAATCACATTGAGTTTTTTTAATAAACAGCTATGGAAGGTACTTTAGAAGGTACTTCATGCAACAAGGATATTATTCTATGCTATTTAATTATTTTTCTAACAAAATATTTTAGCTTCTGGATATTTCATTTGTTAGTTTTTGTCGGATATAGGAATGTACATAGAAGTAAGGCTAATACAGGAGTACCCAAATGCATACAAACTCTCAGTTATGTCAGACTTAGCAACTTATATATATAAGTATATAAGTTATATACTTATATACTTAGTATAGCCATGACTATTTTGCCTTCAGTTTGTGAAGGGGAAGTACTTTTCTTTAGAAAATCAGCTGAAAGGCTTCTCTGTAGTATTAGCAAGTTTTCCTTACAAAGTGGGACCTCTTCGGGTGTCAAGATTTACTTTCCTGGGACAAGGCAGTTTTTACACAAACAGACCTAGATGAATTTGTAGATGTAGAAGAACTCTAGTTTTAGGATCATTGTCTCCAGAATGACTGTTATAATCCTTTTCAGTTGACCTTGAATGCTCTTATTCAGAGAGGTCAAGTTAAACACCTGAATATAATTCAGAAATAGAAACTCAATGTGGGAGTTGGCATTTAAGTTTCTTTATAGGTGACACAGAGTGCTTTAAATTTGAAAGAAGAAACCTCATGCTGTTCCTGTAGGAGCTGAATCGTGTAATTGCTAGGTTTCTTGACTTTGTAATAGTGGTACATTCCTCATGAGCTAAACTCTTGGCAATCTTTTCACAAGGTAAGTACATGGTAAAAACAATTCAGTAAAACAGCTCTTTAAAAAAAATAAAGGAGTTATCACAAAATGAGAGAAGGACTCAAGTTTTTAATGTTCTTATTTCTTATACGGATAGTTTGAGAATTACAAATTTCCACTGTAAACTTTTAATGTTTGAAAGGCAGAAGCCCCGGAAAAGATGTCAGCAAACCTAAATTTCACTTGAATTTTGTTCCTAAATTCTGAGGATTTCCCTGTTTTGATGTTTTTTTATACAAAATTCTGATTTACATGAATAGAAGAAAAAATGTCATATTTGATAAAATCCTGGTGAAATGATGGTCAGTTTCACTTGGAAATCTTTCTGGCTGACATGGTGATCCAGAGAACAGAGCAGTATCATCACACAGGGGGACTTGCCTTTTATTGGCAGAGCTGCCACTGATCTGCTGCATCGCCAAGGTCACATATTTATCACATATTCACCTGCCTGTGCTTAAGTTTCCTCTGTGAATACTGTCCATTTCAGACATGAAATGGAGAAACTTGGAGTGACCATTCATGTCATACGCCTGTACTCCTTTGGGCGGGATGAATCAATACTGTCAGATGGGGTCTGCACCTGATAATGTGATGCTGACACTAACCACCAGTTGACTATTCAAAGCAATCAGCCCTGTAAATATGAACAACCTGAGTTACAGGCTCGCTGAAACAGCCGGTAGGAATTGCCAAGGAAGTGTTAAGGCCGGCAAAGCACAGCATTTCAGGGTTTGTTTTACAGGCTGTGGTTTTCACATACCTAGGGCCCTAGCCCTGTGGCTGAGGTGTGAGGCAGAAAAGACTAGTGGGTTTAAAACAGGGTCTAGCAAAGGGTGTGCCCAGGCTTGGGGATGGTTTGGAGGAGAAAGCTGTTGGCCTAGATATAGACTAGACCAGGTTTATGTTGGTTTTCAATACCTGGTATCAAGATGAAGGTTTGTTTTCAGGACCTGCGTGGACCAACAGCTTTACATCAGGGTTGCGCAGGGCTGTATCAGATAAATGTTTGTCTGGAGGCTGTTAGAGGTTCTTGGATTAGGAACAGATTTGTGTTGATGTTGTCTTTTCTAATGCTAGGGCTGACAAGCTTTGGTTAAGGGATGCTGCCAGAAGAAACTGTCTGGCTCTTTTGTTTTGTTTTGTTTTGTGCTGGTGTCTGGGGTGCTGCTGGCTAATTTTGAAATGGTGCAGTCTGGGTTACCTTGAGCAGAGTTACTGCTGAGATCAGGATTTTGGTCACCAATTGTCCAAGAAGTCATAAGAGAGTTCAAAACTGAATGCTAAGTTACACAGGTCACTGGAGCTAGCCAGACAATTCTTATCTCAGTTGTGATCTAGCAGTGGCAGAAACTTCTGGTGAGAGAAATGCATTTGATTAGAGTCCAGGTTAAGAAAAGAAAATAAGGCTGGGGCTTAGCCTAAGCTTCCTGGGACTTGCAAGGACATGCAGGAGAGAATGCAGGTACAGGCAGCCAGCTGGCAGAGTGGTTGATGGGCCTTGTCAGGCTAGGGCCAGGGCTGGATTAAATAATCACTTTTGAACAGGAGCGTTCAGTGATTTACCATGTGGAATGAAATAAGAAATTACTTTAATACTCGCTTTAGGGAAGAGGCCAAAAGTTGCAAATCTGCTCTAGCAGCAAGGACCTACTGTTCATGGCTAGCTTATTGTTGAATTTTAGAGACATTACCATACAAGGATTTGGGGTGATGACAGTAAGGGTCTTCTGTGTAATTTAGTTCTGATGCTAGCAAGTTTCCAGAGGAGGTTTTGCCTCATATTTTGGAGAACTGTGCAGGTCAGGCAGGAAGTGGTGAAGGATCTAGTCTTGGAAGCACTGGCAAATCAGGGTTAGGATGGTGCTCCTGGGAATAGATGAGCTAGAATCAAGGCTGAGTGCACAGAAATAATAAGAGTTAAGGTTTCATTGTGACTGAGACAAGTTTTGTGTTATCAAGGTCAAATGGCTGAAACACTTTGCTTAATCTAGAAGAGACCATTGGAATACAGTTCCTTTATCATAAAACAATGCTACCTCTTCAGAAATACGTCTTCCTGAGGTCATGACTGTAGAGTGCAGATTGGACCTACCTGGAGGTGTGTCTGTAACATGATCTGTGTCACTAGCTTTTATTAACTTATGTTGGCAATCAATACTTTTTTTTTTTAGCAATAGTCCTAAAAATCACACCTGATCTCCAAAAAAACCCACAATTGTAATAATTTCTAGGTCAAGCTTACAAGTAATGACAAGTTTGAAAAGACACTTCATAATTATTTATCTTGAGTAGATCTTGGGACAAGTTCAGAAGAATTCTACCCTTTTCCTCCTATTTTGGCAGATGTGGTAAAATTGATGGAAAGCGATGTAGCAGTCTTCTTGAAAACATACAGATTCTATTTCATATCTACAGGGTTTTTTTAATGTTCAATACAAATTATTTCTATTAATAGTTCTTAGAACATGGTCATTCTCTGAACTAGTGTATTTCATCCATAAGTACATTGGAGCTGCCATACTAGGTCAAGCAAAAAGTCTGCTTCACTCAGGTTTCTGTTTCAGAGAGGAACTAGTTTCAGGTACTAAAAGAGAGAGTACAGGAAAGTGATAAAAGCTATCCACTGCTTGCAGACCCTCTTTCTTGACCCTCATGTTGCATCTGTACTATTGTGTCTAACGTCTCAAAGGAACCAGTCTTCAAGAATTTCTATAGGCCTTTTTGTGTTATATTTGCCTTTCTGAAAAAATTTAGCTCATGGAAGGAGTTCCACAATGAACTATGCAGTGTATAAAATAAGGAATTAGTCTTATTTTTAAACCCTTGGTGCAATATTTTCACTGATTCTTTCTGGTTTTCCCACTCTGAGAAACATGAAATCATTACTACCATTTACCCCTTTTCTTCATTACTTCTATATTTGAGATCTCCATCATCATAATTTGCCTCTTTCCTAGGGTCCTCCTTTATTTAATCTTTATGTCTATGAAAGATGATCCAGATAAGGGTTATCCTTATTTGCCTTCTCTGTCCCTTTTCTGGTTCCATTGTGGTTATATATTCATAATTTTTATAATATACATAAATATTTTAGTTCTGACTAATATTTAAATGTATTTTGAAAATATCCATTTCCTATGTGTCATTTAATAAAATGCATTTAAAGTATTTAATATGTATTTAATATAAATCTATTAATTATATGATATGTAAATACATATGTTGAGAAAGAATCAACTACACATAATGATCAGGACACAAATGTATTTATTTTGTGTAATGTTCTCCCCTTTTTCCTCCCTCTCTATAATAATTCTGTTAATCATTTTAACTGCTGCTGCACACTGAGCTGATATTTTCAGAGGAACCCTGGACCTGCTCTTTACAAACAGAGGAGGACCGGTGGGTGATATGTTGGTCAGAGGACATCTTGGGCATAGCGATCATGACATGATAGAGTTTTCAGTTCCCGAAGAAGCAAGGAGGGAGATGAGCAGAACTGCAACCTTGGAGTTCCAGAGGGTCAGCTTTGGCCTGTTTAGGAGCCTTGTCAACAGAGTCCCTTGGGAGACACACCTGAAAGACCAAGGGGTCCACAAAGGCTGGACGTTCTTCAAGAAGGAAGTCTTAAAGGTGCAGGAGTGGGCCATTGCTATGTGCCGAAAGATGAACTGGTGGGGAAGAAGACCAGCCTGGCTAAACAAAGGGCTTTGGCTGGAACTTGGGGGGAAAAATAAAGTTTCCCCCCTTGGGAAGAAGGGGCAGGCAACTCAGGACTATAAGGATGTCACGAGGCTATTCAGGTAAATGGAAAGGTGAAAGCCCAGATAGAACTCAGGCTGGCCACTGCTGTAAAAGATAACAAAAAATGTTCTTACACATACATTAGAAAAAGAAGGAGGGTCAAAGGTGATCTGCATCCTTTATTGGATGTGGGGAAGGGAACATTGCCACAAAGGATGAAGAAAAGGCTGAAGTACTTGCTGTTTTCTTCACCTCAGCCTTTAATAGTAAGGCCAGTTACCCTCAGCGTACTCAGCCCCTGAGCTGGAAGGTGGGGACGAGGAGCAGAACGAAGTTCCCATAGTCCCAGAGGAAATGGTTAGTGACCTGCAGCTCCACTTGGACTCTATGGTGCTGGATGGGATCCACCCTGGATGGGATCCACCTGAGGGTTAGTGAGGGAGCCGGTGGAGGAGCTGGCCCAGCCACTGTCCATCAGTTATCAACAGTCCTGGCTAACCAGGTAGGTTCCAGAAGACTGGAAGTTAGCCAGTGTGACACCCATCTACAGGAAGGGCAGGAAAGATCTGGGAAATGACGGGCCTGTCAGCCTGTCCTCGGTGTTGGGTAAGGTTACGGAGCCAATAACCCTGAGCACCATCATAGAGCACGTGTGAGGACAATCAGGGGATGAGACTGAGCCAGCATGGGTTTATGAAAGGCAGGTCCTGCCCAATGAACCTGATCTCCCTCTAAGACAAGATGACCTGCCCGGTGGATGAGGGAAAGGCTGTGGATATTGTCCACCTAGACTTTAGTAAAGCCTTTGATACTTTCTCCCACAGCATTCTCCTGGAGAAACTGGCCCCTCATGGCTGGGATGGGTGTGCTCTATGCTGGGTTAAAAGCTGGCTGGACAGCCTAGTCCAAAGACGGTGGTGAATGGTATGACATCCAGCTGGCAACTGGTCACAGATGGTGCTCACTAGGGCTCAGTATTGGGGCCAGTCCTGTTTAATGTCTTCGTCAGTGATCTGGATGAGGGGATTGAGTACACCCTCAGTAAGTTTGCAGATGACACCAAGTGGTGTCCCACCAAGGGGAGTGTTGACCTGCTGGAGGGCAGGCAGGCTGTGCAGAGGGACCTGGGCAGGCTGGACCGATGGGCCGAGGCCATTCCTGTGAGGTTCAACAGGGCTCAGTGCCAGGTCCTGCCCTTGGGTCACAGCAGCCCCACACGGCGCTACAGGCTGGGGCAGAGCGGCTGGAAAGGGCCTGGTGGGAAAGGGCCTGGGGGTGCTGGTCCACAGCCGGCTGAGAGTGAGCCAGCAGTGTGCCCAGGTGGCCAAGAAGGCTAAATAGCATCCCAGCTTGTATCGGAAGTAACATGGCCAGCAAAACCAGGGCAGCGATTGTCTCCTCGTACTTGGCACTGGTGAGGCTGCAGTTTGAATGCTCTGTTCAGTTTTGGGCCCTTCACTTCAAGAGGGACATTGAGGTGATGGAGTGTGTCCAGAGAAGGACAAAGAAGCTTGTGGACAGTTTGGAGCACAAATCTTACAAGGAGCAGCTGAGAGAACTGGGTTTGTTTAGCCTGAGGAGAAGGGTGCTGAGGCAGGACCTTAATGTCCTCTACAACTACCTGCAAAGAGGCTGTACACAGGTGGGGTGGGTCTCTTCTCCCATATAAATATCACCAGGACAAGAGGAAAAGTTACACCAGGGGAGGTTTAAATTGGATGTTAGGAAAAAATTCTTCACCAAAAGGGTGATCAAACATTGGAACAGGCTGCCCAGGGAGACAGTGCAATCACCATCCCTGCAAGTGTTTAAAAAGTGCATAGATGAGGTGCCTCAGGACATGGTTTAGTGGTGGACTTGGTAGTGCTAGGTTAATGGTTGGACTTGATGACCTTAAAGGTCTTTTCCAGTCTAAGTGATTCTATGATTCTATACCCGTAACAACCCTACTACCATTCTGAATAGCACTAGTTAATGTGGAGGACATTTTCCTGTATAATTAGGGTATATAATTGTTTTCCCTCATAGGCATTATTTCTGTTTTACTGAACCTGAATTTAGTCTGCCAAAGCTCCAACTGCTTTTACAGACAGTTTCAGTTTAGCTATGATTCATAAGTTTTTTCATTAGCAAACTTGGTCAGCTTGTAGTTGACCCTTTACGCTTTCATCAGTGGGTGTGTAGCTAACAACTCATGCCCTGGCACACAACCCTGAGGGATTCCACTGGTCCTTCATCCATTGCAAGAACAGGGTATAGGACTGTTCTCTGTTACCTAGTCATCAGTCCATGGAAGGATCTTCTTAACTCATGTGAACTTTGCCTGGGACCTTTGGAGCGAGACCTAAAAGAAAAGTGGTATCTAAACTACCTTTATCAGTGTCGCTTGTGAATCTTTGGCAAAGCAGACCACAATGTTTGGGAAGTATCACCCATTGCAGGGACCTGTCTTTGAGTTCTGTTCTTCATTTTCATTCTATCTACTGACCTCATAACAGAGGTAGAGATTACTGATTTGCAGTTTCATGCATTACTCATGAAGCCCCTTCTAAAAAATGTTGTTAAAATTTTCTATCTATTTTCCTGTGGTCAGGAAAGGTCAGGAAAGGCAGCTTGTTCAAGGAAATAAGCTAAATGTGATCATACATAATTTGCATTCCTGTGCTTTTCAAAGAGTACATGATCTGAAACTACTGGGTGGATGCTGCTTGGATCTGGAGATGTGTTACTGTTAATCTTACATACTTTAAAATACTGCTGATCTGAAATCTACTGTCAGGTTTTAATTTTAGGCAATAAAGACACTTTCTTAGACATGTTATTGTCTATTCCTCTGACAAATTGTTCTCTATAATTTTTCCTTTTCTTTTTCTGCAACTTTTTTTCTGGTATCATGTATAAATTCCCCAAGCCTATCTATTTCAAAAATCAGTCAGTTTTAAGTACTGTGAAGCTTTGATACCTACCTTATTCAGTTTTCACCATTTTAACAAATTCTTTTTTGTCAAACATTGCCTTTTTGTTTTGTTAATTTTATTTTTATACAGTATCTATCACAATAGGATCCTAATTTTTATATTAATTTCTTAGGTATTGTCATGATTAAACTAAGTTTAATAAATATTTTGTGCTGGAGATTAAGGTGGCTTACTCAAACTTGAATTTTCTTACCTTGGGAACATGTTGCTGGTGGTGAAATGGTCTTCCCATAGATGAGAGGGGTGTTATGGGGAGTACCCACAGAAGAGACACAGCTGGGCTGGCTTTTGTGTATTTGGGGTTCCCTTTGCTTCTGTTGAATAACTTTTGGTCTTCTCATTTGTTGCGTTTAGTAGTGGATTCTGTACAGGTTATCATAGCTGTTATACTGATACAGCAGCTCTGTTGCTGCCAGCTATCCTAGCCAGTCCATTGCACTCATTTTCTGTTTTGTTCTTCCTTTGGGAAGAAGGATGAAATTTGAAAAAGATTTGGACCTTCTATAGATTTTGGGTTTGGCTTTGTGAGAAATTGTGTCTAAAGGCATTTTAACAGTCATCCTATCACCTAAAGAAACATAGTGTAATCCAGGATAGGGGCATGGTGAGCAAGTTCAATTGAGACATGTTTTGTAAAGCATGTAAAGTGGTGGTAACGTAATTTCACAGTGGTTTCTCTGGCTGATTTAGAGACTGAATTGAGAAGCAACAGACAGAGCTGTCTTCCATATACAGACAACCCAACATCAAGCTGATCCAACACAGGACTATCATAATCAAGGGACATGAATGCATAAGTGGACAGTAGATGTTTCCTGGAGCTCAAAGGCAGAGCTCTTTCCACCATTCCATGGGAATTAAAGGGCAAGCTCAAAGGAATTACGGTGTAGTCCTGTATTATGGACAGTATACTTGAAAGCCTTCAACATCTCTCATGATTTACATTTTTTTTAACTTTTTATATTATTTGCTTATGAAATTATTTTCCCACAAAAATATCTGGTTCCCATTTCTGTTTCATGAACAAATTGTGAACAGCAACAAATTTCTTGCACATCGTCCTTTTTCAATGTAAGCTATCGCTGCATACAAACAGGAATATTAAAGCACTCTAAGTAAAGAAGGGAAAGCTGACCTGAAAAGCACAAAATTACATATGCCACATGAGGATAGTTCTCCATGCCCTCATGCCTGATTTCTTTCTATGTTACTTAGAAGACTTCAACGTTGAATTTCTCATTAATAAATCACACCTAATGATTAGGGATTTTGTACATGCAGAAAGCATTTGTAATAATAACATGGAAAAATCCATTAGAACTATTTTAATAAGCATGGTGGCATGGAGCTAGATCTTAACATACCAGATCAAATTTCATAAGACAAAAGACAGTATGCAATAATAATTCCCTCGCCCTGTCTCCAGTTTGGGACACACAAAGAGAGAAATGATGACTTACCTCCTCCCGCAACACACTATTTCATAAAATGAGAACACCTCACTGAATACACTTTTCATGGTTTAACCCAACAGTTGACATCACTGATAATTGCTCAGTTATCACTGCTGGTCATAAACTGGTGATTAAATTTCACAACTGCCCGAGTAAGGTTAGTGCAGTTTTGTAAGCCAAAGCATGTGTTCTTCAGTGAACATAAACAAGCTGTTCAGGCATATGCTGCCAAAGCCAAGCATGAAAGGACTGGGCTTTGGAGTACCTTCCTTGCTTGTTTGTTTTCATGTGAACTAATCAAATTTGGGGCTATAGGAAAAACACCACAATACAAAAGTGAAGTTAGATGCTGCAGTCTCTTTGTCACCAGACAGATCAGAATAATTCAAAAAGATTATGCTGCTTTTGTGTTTGAATTATGCCATCTGTTGTTTTCATTCAGCTTTCTGTGGATATCCCCAAAACCAATACTGCATTTTATCAGCCCAAACTCACCTGAGCAATAGCCTGTGCCTCTGTTGCAGCACTCCAGATAGTCATTTACAAAATCAATTAAAAAAAACCAGGTACCAGCAATGATTTTTTTTTTTCAAGATCTTTCTACAAGAAAAAATGGTATATCTCTGTTGCTAGTGACTATAGGCTAGACCGTTAATTTTGGTGGATAGTCTGAGGACTCGAATTTTAACTAAATCTTTATAAGACTGGTGATAACCTCTTGGGTCTTACAAAGTGGTGAGGGCTGCTGTGATGTTCAGAATACTCCAAACTCTCCTGAAACTGAAAGGAAATCAAGGATAATGTCTAGGACGTTACAATGCACAAACACAGGGCTGAGTGCTCTTCAAGATCTGAATACTTCTGCTGTTTTCTATTAACAAATTTAGACAGAATTTGATTTGCAAACATAATGAACAATTGCCATTTTTTCTGGTTCAGTGACCTAAGGATGCAAAACTCACTGTTGGTTTAAGGACTAAAGTTTCTCAAGTATTGACCATCAGTTTTTGAAACTCTGGCATTTCTTATAGCTAGCAGGCTGTTGCAACTACTGTAAGGGTAAAAAAATCCACCATACTCCAAAGCTGAGTATTTCAATATGTGGAAGTTGGCCCTGTGCAACAAAACCAGGACATTTATTAAAGCATTTAGCTATCAGGTCTCACTTTGAGTTTTGCAAGGCTCAAGCAGCCGCTGATATTTTCTTCTGGATCAAGATCTTAGCTTTAACAAACTGTCAAACAAAATCAAAAAGAAATTTTTGCTGTGTGGAATCACCATACATTGTTCCTTTTCTGCTTACAGTACCCCTTAAAAAAACAAACAATACTGTGCCTGCTTCTTTCATTTGCTTGTTTTGTATCATTTTAGCTCATGGCTGTGGCTCATTGTAATTCTTTCCCAACTATGTTGTTATCATGACTGTCTAAGTGTCTTCCACATTATGCTGGAAGAGATGTACATCTGTCTTTTCTCTGTGTCAAAAAAGACAGACAATTCTGCAGACATGCAGGAAGTCTGTGGGGAAAGGAACTCTTCTGTCATCCTGATTTTTTTCTTTTTTAATAAGAACTCTTTTCCTCTCCCTTTCCTTTTATAGTAGGCTCTGTGTGAGCTCTTGGTCTGTTCTTCATGATTCACTGAAGACCATAGTGCTGAGTAGATCTTCTGAGTTCAAGAATTACTGATGATCCTTAAAAAACAAAGAGTAAGAGCAGAATTCTCCCCAGTGAATGCTTTTTCTGCACTTTCAGATCAGAGACCTCCCCGAATGGCTTCCAGCACAATAGAACATTTTTCCCAGGAGTGCCAGAGGCTTTCATGAGCCCAGAAAGACCCTTCTGAAGTGTGATTAATGCACCATCCCTGCACAAGGAATTAGATATCCTGTTTCTGACACACAGATTCAAACAATAGTAATCCATGCAAAAGGCCTCCCATTTGCTGAAGAACCTGCATTGCTACAGCTGTATTTTTTTTTCCTGTTGGGAATTTACATCATTGTTTACTCTAATTAGAAAAGGGCAGCCTTAGTCTCAGTGGGCCAGATCTCTTACAGCCATCAACATCTCCTGTGGTATTTTTGCCTTCTTCCTTCTCTTCAAAATATATTTTAATTTGTAATCATGTTTCTGTCCACCTACAGGGGAAAAGAAAACAAACCCAGATTACGCTGTTCAGCTCAATTTGTCATATTTTTGCTCCTGTTTCACAGTCTACTCTTTGATAGTGTCTCTTGGTGTTTGGAAAGAGGAAAGGAAAGGCAGATAGAAAAATGGTGTTTCCAAAACAGGCCTACTTGCTGACAACATGGGAAAAGAAAAAGTAGGCAGAGCTGAAACATTTTAAGCTGCCTGGGAAAAGGAAAAAAACCAACACCAACACCCCACCCCCACCCAAAAAAAAAAAGAAAACAAAAAAACCCAAACAGGGAGGATTACTCCTGGGAACAAGAATACTGACTTGGAGAAGGGTCCATCTTTTCTCATTACTTGGCAGTTTCCTCTCCTGCAAAAGCATCATGCCACTGATGCAGAGGTGCTCAAGCAATGCCAATACACTATGTCTTAGGACAACTGCTCAACTGGGACAGGTTTTTAGTACCAGCATTCCAATTCTTGCATTGCCAGCTGTTCTTGCAAAGGCTTAGAAGTAAAGACAAGGAATACCCTGCAGAGATTCTGAGGTTCCCATAACCATATTAATCAGCACAGCTATCAAACAGGAAGGATTTTTCCTGGGCCAGGTGTAAGTGGTGCTGCTTTAACAATGTGAAGATTTCTTCTCTTACTGTATTCCTTGCACTATAAACGCTTGTTTACAAGGGAAATCCATTCGGCACATGAAGTACTGGAAGCATAGTGAAGCTCAGGTGGCTTAAAAGCTGGCAGTGCTTGTAAGCTCTAAAGACTGTTTTCTGAAAATGCACTTGGCTCCAGCCAAGAGTCCATGCCTGTGGCTAAAAGAAGCATTTTTGCAGCCAAAATAAAGTAAGCAGGACAGCCTTATAATAATGACAGTACCACAAATAAGAATAAAAAAGAGAGCTTGTGGCAGAAACAAAAAGAATTTAAATTAGAGGTTTTATACTTTTGTATTTCTCACAGCACAGCCATTTTTTACTCCAAAGTATCTAACATAATACACAGTCTCAGAAGGTGTTTGGGAAATACCAAAGATCTAAAATCCATGTCAGTGTGTCAGGTATTGGTAGATGATTTTCTGATGGAATAAAGATCAGTCCATATCCTCTGTCCTCATAAAATTATTCAGTAGCTCTAACCATGCATTTACCGTGCATTCATTACTTCAGGACATGGTCTCAGAATGGTCAGAAATGCCACTGACTATGCCTGGAAATTTAGTTGACTGTTTTGCAGCCAAGATTTTGCCACCAGTCTGTGCTCTGTTTTGCGCATTTCATTTTCCTATTGCAACGTATCTCTGGTATTTCATGTAGCTGCAAGATGCATGTGGCAGAATGCTTCGTCCTGGTATTTATGTCAGGTTCACTCTTTGGCATTACATCTTTTTCAGATCCGCTATGCTGGTGCTGCCGACAGTTCAGTTCAGTTTATCTTCTATCAGCCCATCATTCATCGATGGAGGGAAACTGATTTTTTTCCATGTTCAGCATCCTGTGGAGGAGGTAATGAATTACCACTGTATTCCAAAAACAGTCATCTGCATTCAGTACCTGTCCCAGCTGCTGCACTGAGATTTGGACCTTTACAATGGGCAAAATCTGAAAATGAAAGTAGTTACATCTAAATGGAGGGATGTAGCAACAGTGGTAGTAACCTGTAGATTTTTTAGCAACACACCAAGCTCCACACATAAAGTACATTTTGATATCCACATGACTGCATTTAATGCTACAGCTGTCAAATATAAGGGCTGATGGGATCTGGGCCCACTTTGGAATCACAAGATGACTCCATTTGCCCCAGTCCCCACCAGCAGCTTTACCCTCTGAACTGAAACCGAGTGTACAAATCTTGGTGGCCAAGAAATTTCAACCTTTGTTTTGTCTTTTTGCTCTAGGTTTCTGAATTTTTATTTGACCATACTAGTTATCTTTTCTTTCCTACTACATGTGAATTGTTGTTTACTCTGGGCTGTGAAACAGTAGCTGTTATGTTCAAAGGTGCTGATATTTTCAGTTTGCTTTTTACCAAACCAGAACTTAGATGCAAGAGAGAGACAGGAAGAATACCACATCACATATTATTTCTTCCACTGTGCATTGCAGGTTATCAACTAACATCTGCTGAATGTTTTGATCTGAGAAGCAACCGGGTAGTAGCAGATCAGTACTGTCACTATTATCCTGAAAATATCAAGCCAAAGCCAAAACTTCAAGAGTGTAATCTGGATCCTTGTCCTGCAAGGTCAGTCAGCTCTAATTTTAAAAGAAACCGGGCCCTAAAAAAATAAAATAAAATAGGAAGATGTTCTGTTGCTATTGCTTACAGTGTCATTTTGTCTATTCAATTCAACATTTAGTCTATGTAATTCAACCTCTTTCTCATCCTGAGGATGTACTGCATAGAAAAAGACCTCTGTTTAGCATCTCCACATTGCACGGACTGTGATTTGAGGTGGTTGTTTCTTCCCCTCTGATTGTGTTTTGCCTCATTAAACATTATAAAGTGTGAAAAAACTAATTATCCATAATACCATCCCATGATCAACACATGCCTCTTAAGTGTTAGTCAGATGGGAAAAATTCTCTTGGGGTAAAAATGTTGCTGGAGAATGGTTGTCATCGCAATTACAGGCATTATTTTTATGGGTTTTTCACATATTCTCCTTAATAAAAAGCTTACTTGCAGTCATGTCAGCTTGTAAGAATATAAGAATTTGTTCTTACAATTTGTTCTTTGGCCCTGCACAAAAGGCTGCTCTCTGCTCACCTGCCAAACACTCTTCCTTGGAAGATAAATAATAAAAATAGGAAGATCACAGAGTCAGATTTCCCATGTATAAGAAAAAGAACAAAATCACAAAAAGGACCAGTCCTGTGTTGCATAGATTCCCCTGAACTTCAGTAGAAGTCAGTTTGTAGCTGCTTATAAGCTGCAAGCATCTGTTTGTGTAATACAAATTTTTCAGTCCTTTGCTAAAAGATGGTTAAGCACAGCCCAGCAGACATGCATCCAGGGATGCCCTAAAGCCATTAAATTTACCTGCTCCTTTCCCTCTAGATGAGTTTTGTGCCAAGTTTGATTAAGTGCGTTCAAACAAGTGTCACCTCAAAAGTGCTATGGCCCTTCAGATTGTTGGAGGTTGCCATAGAAAAAAGATGTACTGACCAGGAGGAGGATGTTTTATGGACCTATGGGACTATGTATACACGTGACTGAGGATGATTGCTTCCCAAATTAGGTATACCAGCTTCAGACTAGCTAGGCATTATCAGTGCAGAACAAATCACTCCAAACCTAAGATACTTTTTACCTCTTCTAGAAATTTTTCATTAAAGTTCTTTCACTTTTCATAACTGGAGTTAATACTCAGGTTTCTTCATCACTGAAGACACATTTACATGGAGTGTATGGCAGTTAATATTCCTTTGTTCTAGTAAACACATTTTTAATGATAATTCTGTTTGTAAATAATTAAAAGTCAGATATGTTCTCATACAGTTTAAAATTTTAAGTTGAAAGCTCCCAGAATTAAAAAGTGGAAATATCAAAACTTGAAATGCAACATTATCCCACCTGTATTGTACATTCTTTAGGTTACGTACTTTATCATGTATTTCATTAGGATGTATTAAGGATTTAATATTAAGAATGCAGCTTCACTAGGGTTTTGTGAAAAGTATTTGCTGTTAGGCATGTACTCAGAAGTGATTTTTCAACTCAGACATTGCTTTCCCACAATGCAACAACACCAGTTTTTCCTGTAACAGTATTCTGTCAAGTTCAGTGTCTGACTTCTCTTATCCTAGTACTTTATACAAAAATATACATATTTAATTTCTCAGTTTACTTAAATATATTAACAGTTGCAACTAGAAACCTTACTTTAATACAATTCTTGTATTTTTTTCTTCAGTGATTTTCTAAGATCAAAACCTGTTTATTTGAATTCTCCTTTGAATTTTTTGAAACAAATGTCAGTAAAGTAGAGGCAAGGTATGATCAGGTAAGAAACTAAATATGAACATCTCAGAAAAAGGATTGCTGGAAGGTGTAAATCAATATGAAACCTGTCTTCTAGATTCATCTTTCACAATACCAGTAAGAAAGTAATTTTATGTAGCTGCTTTTTTTTTTTTTTTTAAAGCCCAAGCTGCTATTTTTTTTTAATATAGTTCTGAGTCAAATATGCAATTTGCCTCTGGAATATGTACTATGGATATTTTCCATATTTCCCCAATAATTTTAAATGACACATTCTCAAACGGTAAGTCAGATGACTGCATCATACATGGGAGGGAAGAGAGAAAAAAATAACAGGTGGGCAGATGTCAGGAAACAATTTTTGTTTTATATAAGACATAACAAAGCAAACTTGGTGACATAAAGACCCTGAAGGGAAGAAGAGTAATTTAGAAGTACAGCTGTGCCGTCCCAAGGTACAAACAGTAACAGAGAGGAATTGACTTTTTGGAAACATCCTCACAGAATGCCAAATTGCAAATGATTATTTTGAAAAGTGCCTTTGTAAAGACTTCAAGAATCAACAACCCAGACAGAAAACCAGAGGAAATCTGTGGTAACTTCTGGAATCCTGATGCTTTCTTAGTCAGGAAGAAGGTAGTTGAAGCAGAACAATGGGGTCAGGAGCATGAACATGGAGGGCGTCTTGGCTCTGCAGTGTATTTGCTGTGTGGGAGCCGTTCTGCTCCGCTGGTATAAAATGAAGATGTTAATTTTTCCTGGCAAACACAGTTCCAGTGAGGCATAGCTGATTAGTGGTTGCTAACTGTTCCTATGCTGTGTCAATGAATGCCACAGAAAATAATCGTGGAAGACCACAGTGGTGCTGAATAAAGCAACTGAGAGAGGTTACTGTAGGAGAACTTACATTAAAATTTTAAGCAAAGGGCAGGCTGAAAGAAAAGTTTAAATGAATATCAGGAGTATTGTGTGGGCCTGCAACCAGTTGCCTCTTTAGGCTTAGTGTACAGAAAAGTTTTACTTTATTGTGCTTGTTATGACAATAATTAGCAGTATTGAAGGCATCGTGAGTAGCAAAAAATACCATAGACTGAACGAACATGCAAAATGAATCAACTTTTCTTCCTGCAAAGCCAGTTTCTCACATACTTGGAGGAGAAGCAGTGTGTGGAAGGTTATTTATTAAACATATGTCATTTATACTTGTTCCTTTTTCACATTAAGTAAAGGGGACCCATTCATCTAAGATTGGTAGTTAGTGTCTTGCAGGGTAGATGACGGGTCATGTCACCAAGTCCATTTTTGTCCCTGCATACTATCAGCGCTCTATCCAGCCCCTCTCATCAACCCTCTTTGGGATCCAGCTCCCTCCTTAGAAAGACAGACAGAAAAGATCTATTTATTTACAGGCCATTAAGATTTTACAGCACTCTGTACTTGACTGGGAAATATACATGTAATGTCTACTGATGTGAATAGTGCCCTGTTTGATTTAATCCATCCCTTTCTATGTGGCAAAGTCCATATTAAGTTTTCACCTATTTAATTAATTGAAAATCTTTTAACTAGCCAAAACTTCACAGACTGAAGGACTTAGGGGAGGTTTTCTAGCTATCATTAGCATCCTCCTGTCTGATATCCTCTAATGAAAGGTGAATGGAATTTTATTCTGCTTTGAGAAAAAGTATGTTTAGATTAGACTTAGCTGGGTCTGCTTGACACTCAGGACAGCTCTAACATGCTATAAGCTGAAGATACTGTTTCTTTCTTAATTCAAAGTCATTCCTCCAAAAAGCAATTTTTACAAATATTAAAAGAACTTTTACACCACTCATCATTCCTCTACTCACCAGGATACTCTTGGAAGCAGCATCAGTGCTGCTTCTCAAACTCATCTTCAGCTTTTACGTGGCATTCCCAGCTACACTGTTCTGCATTTTTACCAATATCTCCTCTATTTTTTGCCTTTCTCTGTTATGTATTTATGTGGGGGTTTCTGAGTCACAAAAGCTCTAGTGGTGCTCTTACCGGGGAATTTCAATGGTGTATAAAGATTTCTAAAGGCATCTTCAGCAAAGATTCTAACTTCATGCAGCTACTGTCTCAGGAATTTTGTATTAGCAAGCTTCTAACATGTGAGCTTCTTTTTATCACTTTGCCAACGATGCCAGTCTGATCTGCACCGGCAAAAATCCTGGAATGTGCCTAGAGCATTACTTCTAAGATTGCCACCAGAGAAAGGGAAAGTTCAGGGGGAAAACCCCTAGTTCAAGCAAGACTTTCAACCCACAGACAACTGAAAGGATTCTCAGATATCCAGTTTATGAAGTTCTTCAGCAAAACTGCAAGCTCCTCTTCCTACTTGTCAGTTTTTCATCTGGCATTCTCACTTAATTATCCATACTGGGTAGTGGCAGCAGGAGGCAGTCATCAACAAAAAGAAACTTAAATTTAAGTAACATTGTATTTTTCAGTTGTTAATTTTCAGCTAATCTAACAAGAGCAAGTAAGTACACAAAGTACAAGTAAAAGAACACAAACGACTGCTAGGATATTGCAGTCATTCAGTAGTGAGAATGTGATGTGAGTCTATACCA